>NC_057801.1:613423856-613424355 GCF_018294505.1 Triticum aestivum
CTATCTTAGGGTTTAGGGTTTAGGGTGCGTGCGGTGGGGGTGGAAACAAAATAACCGCATTGTGTCCTGTCAAATCCTAGAGCGCAGCAATGAGGTAGCGCGAGGCCGAGCAGGGGGGAGGGGGGTCGGGACCCCCCGTCCCCTCCCCCTGCGAGGCCGAGACAGGAACGAGTCGGAGCAGGCGATGACGCGGCGTGCCGCGTCGTCGCATTCGGAGGCAAGTCCGTCACATCTGTGACCCCACTATCTATCTTAGGGTTTTTAGGGTTTAGGGTGTGTGCGGTGGGGTTGGAAACAGAATAACCGCATTGCGTCCTGTCAAATCCGAGCGCGCAGCAATGCGGTAGCGCGAGGCCGAGAAAGGGGGGAGGGGGGTCGGGACACCCCCTCCCCTCTCCCTGCGAGGCCGAGACAGGAACGAGCCGGAGCAGGCAACGATGCAGCGTGTCGCATTGGCGCATGCGGAGGCGAGTCCGTCTCATCCATGACCCCACTATCT
>NC_057801.1:613425388-613490738 GCF_018294505.1 Triticum aestivum
GAGACAGGAATGAGCCGGAGCAGGCGACGACGCGGCGTGCCGCGTCGTCGCATGCGGAGGCGAGTCCGTCACATCTGTGACCCCACTATCTATCTTATGGTTTTTAGGGTTTAGGGTGCGTGCGGTGGGGTGGAAATAGAATTACTGCATTGCGTCCAGTCAAATCCTAGCGTGCAGCAATGCGGTAGCGCGAGGCCGAGCAGGGGGGGAGGGGGGCCGGGACCCCCCCTCCCCTCCCCCTGCGAGGCCGAGACAGGAATGAGCCGGAGCAGGCGACGACGCGGCGTGCCGCGTCGTTGCATGCGGAGGCGAGTCCGTCACATCCATGACCCCACTATCTATCTTAGGGTTTTTAGGGTTTAGGGTTTAGGGTTAGATATGAACTTCATCTGTTTTTGTACTTGAACTTCTTCTTTTTGTTTCTTTATGGTTTATTTATTCTTATTCCTTTACTTCTTTCATTAGAGTACTTGAACTTCTGTTCTTTATTTTTTGAACTTCTTTTCTCTTTTTTTAGGTGTTTATTTTTTGTTTGTATTTTTCTTCCCTTGGTAGTGTATTTGCCATCTATTTTTGGTTTTAAGGATATCATCAGTGCTGTTGTATGATCTTATCTCATTATAATATATGCATTCATTTATCTATAGATGTATTTACTTTTATAGCTGTTGGTGGGTAAAACTGCAATTTTACCTGTGCTGCAACTCCCACCATGATAGACAGGCATTAACTGACCATCTCCCTCACCACCACCTGTCAGAAAACCCCTCTCCCTCTGTCGCTCGCTCTCTCCCCCATCTCCGTCGCTCCGCTGCCTCCTTCAACTGCAACTCTCCCCGATTTCTTCGCCCCTGTCCCTTGCCCTTGCGAGTGGAGTAACCGGCACACTCCCCCGCTCCTATTTCTCCCCCGCGACGCGCTCTCCCGCGCCCAGCCCACTCTCCTCTGCTCCGAAGCGAGGGCGGCAACTGCTTGCGCGTGGCGTTGTGGGGAGTGAAGAACCGCCGCAGATTCGTGCGTGCGCGGGTCGTTTGGAGAGGTACAAACGCCGCCCCCGCGCTCCTTCCTCCCATACTGCTTGTATTCAGTTGTGGAAGATCTGTGGAGGCCTGCCTGTTTGCTCTGTTTGCTCTCGCGTCCGCCTCCTACCCCCTTTTTCTGATGGTTTGGTGGGACATTAGGTAGGGTTCTTGGGCGTGTGGTGGTTGGAATGCATTCCCCCGTAGCCAGATTTGTTTGTGATATGCTTGTGTGTGGATTTTCGTTTCCCCTTTGTTGATTTTAGCAGTCAGATGCATGTCAGAGAGGGTGTGGTGTGATTGTTGATGCTAGATCTGTTGTATCTAATGGCATTACTGCTATGGATTTGGAGGTCTAGATTATGTTTGTGACATTGTAGTTAGTTTCTGGATACATTTTTTGTTGTGCTTGCCTATATGTGCTACTGTCATCTATTCATACTTGTTGGTTCTAGTTGTTTGTTGTTGGTTCTAGGGTTTGATTCAGTTTCCTTTTTTGCATTTTGTTGTATGTTTTTCTACTTGCTAACTATATGGAATCAATCTTCTGTGTTTACAGGTTGTTCTAGTGTCTGGAGTTGCATTCATTGAGGCGGTTGTGTTGTCATGGCTTCAAAATCTTCTCCAGGTATCTTAATGTAGTTGTATCTTGTATTTTAAACAGTAGTATTGTTATATATGTCTGCCCATATCTTTATTTGGTTTTCTTGTTGGACTGCCAGTCTTAGTAGTGTGAACCTCTAATAAGGTTTGTGTGTATGCATTTTACACATAGTTTATTTGTGTGCTATTTCATATTTTAAAGTGTATATCTTTGTTTTTTGTTTTCTTGTTATCATGTTCATGGTATTTGATATTTAGTTTTCCTGTGAAATACTATTTTTGGTCATGCTACATCTTTTTTACGTGCTACTAGCTTTGGTCGCGTAGTTAAACTTCTGGTTTTAGTTATTGTTTGTTTATAATGAAATTTGGTTGAAGTTCTGTTATGCACCTTTTGTTTTACTGCTTTGTTATATATTGTTGAACTTCTGGAGATTAATGTTGTATGTAGTAGCACCACTGGTGTAGATTGTTTTTATATTTAGTATGTAATTTTTAGATTGTTTTGTTGTGTTTACTACTCTGTTAGTTATTGTTGAACTTCAGGGTATTGGACATTGATGTAAAAGTAGAAGTCCCTTTGGTGTAGGATTGTGCATTAGAACTCAGCTGCCTTTTTACTTGCATTTTTTGTAGTTGGTGATGAGTTGAATAGTTCTGAACAAATGCCTGCGATAAAGATGGAGTTTCAGAGGTTAATACTGATGCTCCAATATCTGATGCGGCTAAATCACCCATTATTCCTTTGACTGTGATTGCTGAGGTTGCTTCGAGCCTTGAGAATTTTTCAAGCCTTGAGGATCTTGCTTCTGCAGCTCTTGCTTCACCTAGTATGTGAAACCCCTTTTCTTTTCATTTTAAAGTTTTGAGCCATGTTTTTTAGCTTGTTCATGTTGTTTGTTTTTGTTTTTGTTCCTGACTTTTTTTTATTTTTTGCTTTGATTTTTTGTGTTCTTTGTAGATGTGTCCACAGAGGAGGAAGCTGTGAACACCATCAATGATGTTTTATCTGATTTTGGTTTATCAGAAACCCCTGCTGCTGCTGAGGAGGGGGCTCCGTCAGTCAAAGGTTGTGATTCCGTTCAGGATCCTTTGTGCTCTCTTCAGATGTCAGAGACGCAGTCGCAGTCTGTTGATGGCACTGAACCTGTCACGCAACCCGAGGATGTGCCTCTTTAGCTTCTCCTGGAGGACCAACATAAGAGGAAGAAGCAAGAAGATTTTGTCAAGAAGAGGGTGGCCCGCCTTGAGAAAGGTTCTGATGTTCCTGGATCTGTTCATGCGGCTGAGCTCACTATTGAGGAAGACCTGCCGTGTGGTAGTGATGGCACGGTTGTCCCTGTTAAGAAGAAAATCAAGAAGACTGCTGCGAGGAAGCTAGTAGTTGGTGAAGTTACTCCTCGGAAGAGCCCACGTGTTTCAAGGCCTGCAGAAGTTGTTGAAGATGAAGGGTTAGGCCTTGGTGGTACGCCACGCCGTAGTCCTCGTGTGCTTGCCACTGCCGCGCCTACACCTTCTCCGCTTGGTGCTGGTGCATCTGGTAAGGGGAAGAAATGCGGCGTGAAGCGCAAGGTTCCACCTGCAAAGGTCAACAAGGGTGTGAAGAAGTGTTCTCGTGTTAATCCAGAGGACAAGGATGATGCAGATTTCAATGCTGATGATGAGGACGACATCGATGATGATGCTGCCGCTAATCAGGTATGAATGTCTCATGTTTACTGTTTTTTAGAGCATTTGTCGCTATTGTTGTAGTTTTATTGTTTATAGCACTGCCTTGGCGTAAATAGCTGACCTTCTGCTCCATCTCCATATAGACGAATAAATTAGCCGACGTGCTTTTCTTTAATGGTATTACTGCCTTTGTGTACATAGTTGGACTTCTGGGTATATACATGAAGAAATTAGCTTAACTTGTTGGTATAGATGTTTGATTACTGCCTTAGTGTATATGGTTGAACTTCTGCTTTTTAAATTTCCAACATTTTTGAAAGCATGTTAACTAGTGTTCATACATGGTTGTACTGCCTATGTTGACATAGTTGGACTTCTGAGATATATGTTTGATTACTACCTTTGTATACATGGTTGAACTTCTGCTTTGTAAATTTCCAACAATTTGAAAGCATGTTAACTTCTGGTCATACATGGCTGTACTGCCTATTTAGACATAGTTAAACTTCTGCTTTGTAAATTTCCAACAATTTGAAAGCATGTTAACTTCTGGTCATACATGGCTATACTGCCTATTTAGACATAGTTGGACTTCTGAAATGTACTGAGTGTGTAATTTTGTAGGCACTAGTGGAATTTTGGTGTAGCTTGTGTATCTCATTTTTTCCAGCATCAGCTTGTGGAGCGGCCTGAGAGGCGGAAGAGAGGATGCAAAGCGCCCGAATAAGGTGGCCAAGGAGGAGGTGAGGCGAAACGTTTTAACAAGACGGTTCGCTGCTCACTGGGAGAGGTGAAGACGTGTGCAAAAATGCTACAGCTTAGGCACAAGACGAGGGTTATGAAGGCTGGTTTTGGTTGTGTGTTTGACCTAAAGGTTGATTCCAACATTTCTCATCCTTTGATGGGCAACATCTACACGAGGATTGACCCTGCAACCATGATTCTTGACATGGGTGAGGTGAACAAGGTTCTGCGTATTACAAGTGGTGCTATTCACCATCTGTTTGGATTCCCTCAAGGTAATCGTAGCCCTCCTAGGCCTTCGAGTGATGGGTTTGATGATGCTGTTATGAGGTTGAAGGGCAGGCTTGGGTACGCTAGGAGTGACGACATCAAGACAAAGGTTTTGCGGAATATCCTCGTGGATCTTGTGAAGGATGAGATGAAGGATGATCTTGCTCTGCAGGTGTTTTACCTGATTGTTTTCATGAAGGTGGTTATCCCTGGAACGTCTACACAAGTGTCCAGGGAGGCAGCAATGGCTCAGAATCTTGTGTTTGAGGATATGGCAGATATGGACTACTGCCAGTTGGTTGTTGATGACCTTCGAACTACTGTTGTTAGGTATCAGCAAGGTACTAGCAGAGGAAAAGCTATCACAGGCTGTGCCATCGCGCCGCTTCTTATGTACCTGGACCACCTTATCATTGGCAAGACGCCTAATGTTGACTTGAGGACGCCTCGCATCAATTACATGGATCAGGCCAAACTTCTTGAGCTCGCTGCGGCTGACTTGGTCAGGAAAGGTGATGACGACCCAGCCAACTGGGTGTTTGGGAGACTACCTGTGAGTGTTTCTTCTTTTCTGTGTAGTTAGTACTGCCTTTGTGTGCATGGTTGAACTTCTGCTATGTACATAGATGACCTTCTGGTTCATATAGATGAGTAAATTAGCTGAACTTCTTGGCTTATATGGTATTACTGCCTTTGTGTACATAGGTGAACTTCTGGATATATTCATATGAAATAAGCTAAACTTTGTTGTTGCACATGCATGGTTGAACTTCTGCTATGTAAATTTCCAACATTTTTGAAAGCATGTTAACTTCTGGTCATACATTGTTGTACTGCCTATGTAGACATAGTTGGACTTCTGAAATGTACTGAGTGTGTAGGCATTAGTGGAATTTTTGGTGTAGTTTTTGTAGCTGATTGTTCTGCCCTTTTTTCCTTGTCATTGTCTTTTTTTTCAGTATCAGCTTGTGGTACTAACTTGAACTTCTACTACTGTCTTCTGTATTTCTGCTTCCATGTTCTTTCATTTGTTCTGCGACGTGTTGATTTTTGTTTTCATATATGCAGTGGAAGACACAGGCTGAGGTTGTGTTCTTTAGGGTTATCGAACGTCCTGTTCTTACTATGCCTCGTGCCGCCGGCCTAGGTAGTGGAAGTTCTCCGAGATTTGAATTATCACGGGATGTTAACACTGGTGCCCCCCTGTAGATTCAGGAGGTTCTTCTGCCCGTTTGAGTGCTGCAGGTGGCGTTTCTTCCGAGAGTTTGTTTGATGCTGCGAATATTTCCCTTTCTAGGATTGATGGACTTCTGGAAACTGTTTGTGGAGAGATGGCTTGTGTTCCGACAACGGTTGAGCGTCTTAGTCGTGTGGATGGGATTCTTCCTCCCGGCCACGGTTTTGACGCCGAGTCTTCGAAGGAGCTTTTGTCGATTGAAGCTAAATATCTTGCTGAGCTTCGTGAGAGCACTTCCCACCTCCGGGCTAGTTTTGTGCTGTTCAAGGAAATGCAGGACGCCCGTTGCAAGCCTTTTGAAGATGAGGCGAGTGTTGTTGTGAGAGAGATTCAGATGCATGATCCCGTTCATTTGGGTCATGAAGGAGGCCATGTGGAGCGTACTGAAGAGGTTTGTTTATGTTGGCTTTTGATATTTCTTTTACACTAGTGTTCATTGTTAGCTTTGAGTTATTATTGTTATGCAGTTATAGGGTGACCTTCTCTGTTTATTGGACCTGAACTTCAAGTTCTTTAGCACCTGAACTTCTATGACTGGCCCTTTTTGTGCCTTTTTGTACCTTATGGTAGTTTGGTTTGTTATGTGCTATGTTTACTGTATTTGGACTTCCATGATGTGTCAGTTGTGATAGCTGACCTTCTCTGATTATGTAACGTGAACTTCTGCTGATTAGGTATTTGTTTTCTACATGATTATTTTCTAGTTTTTTTCTTTTTGGTACTAGTGTTTCCTAGGTGACCTTCTCTGTTTATAGGACCTGAACTTCAAGTGCTTCAGCACCTGAACTTCTATGACTTTTGATGACTGTCCCTTTTTGTCTTCTTTTGTATCTTAATGGTAGTTTGATATCTGGTCTGCTATGTTTACTGTATTTGGACTTCCATGATGTGTCAGTTGTGATAGCTGACCTTCTCTGATTATGTAACGTGAACTTTTGCTGATTAGGTATTTGTTTTCTACATGATTATTTTCTAGGCTGTTGATGATGGTGCTGGGGTTAGGTAGGATGTTTTACCTGTGCATGAAGATGATCCTGTGCATGAAGCTGCCCCTATGTATGATCCTTGTCCCTCTAGTGATGTATTAGTTGATGAGGTTCATGGCAGTGAAAATAAGGTACCATTTTTCTTGTCCATTTGTCTTGTTGCCCCTGAGATGGACTTGCTGCCCATGTGCATGAGGTTCAGTCAGCCCTTTGTAATGACTTTTTGTTTCTTTTTGCAGCAGCAGAATGATGATGCTAGTGTTGCTCCAGAGAACGCTGCAGACATGTCTGTCTCAGTCACTGGCTGCTCCGACGGGGTGGTCCTGATTGAACCTCGATCGTCCGTTGGCGCTGAGGTTTCTGATGCTGAGCAGGGCAAGACAACTGGAGACATCATTTTGGAGAAAGATCATGTTGAGTCTGTTGTACAAACTGGTGGTAATGCTCCTGCAAGCGCGGAGAAGTCTCCTGCAGCAGAGCCATCAGTTGATGTTGATGTTGTATAGGCACAACCAATTTTCTTTTCTTGTTTCAGATTCTCCGGTTGCTACAGCTGCTGTTGGTGTCCTTCCCGACGATGCTGCAACGTCTACTGGAGACGACGATGAAGATACCAAAAGAGATAGCTATGGAGAGGAGGTTGATCATTCTAGTGCTGCCACTAGTCTAGGCAAGGATCCATGAAGAGAGGAGCATGCTTCTCTCTTCTTTCCACATCCCCTCCCCTCTTTGTTGTTTGGTTTTAGTCCATGATATCCCTTGTGAACTGCATGTGTGGTCTAAGTTGAACTTCTGGTTTTGTTGTTTGTCGTGTGGGTTGTAAAGAATGTTAAGTGAACCTGTTTTTCTATGTGGGTGGAGGTTTGTAATGCATGTGTTGTGATTTCTATGATGCTGTGGTTTTATCCTTTCTGATGTAGCAGCTGACATGTGTTTATGTTTTGAATGTTTGTGCTTGAATGTTGGTCTTAATTGAAACTGTCGTGAATCTATGTGCTTTGAGTGTTGCTGTTAATTGCTATTTTCTTTTTGGTGAGCAGATAGCGACCTTGCTGTCGTCCGAAAGAAGGTTGATGACTTTTATTACAGTGTAACTAGGCTTAAGAATGATCGTTCCAAGAGGTGAGTGCAGCTGCTCAATATTTACATCATCCATGCACCCCTTGTGAACTGCTTGTGGTTTCTTACCTGAACTTCCCAACTGTATGTACCTGAACTTCTTGATTTTACTTATCTAGTGCTGAACTTCTAGCCTCTTCTGTACTGTACTGCATGTTGTGACATAGCTGAACTTCTGTGCTAACATGTGTTTATGAACTTCCTGAGTTTCCTGATGCTGAACTTCTTTTACTTTCTGTTTCCTTGTTTTAGATCAATGATTATGTTCCAAAACAAGGAGTGTGAAGCTTCTGTTGAAGATGTCGCAATATCTTTTGGTCCTCGTGGAATGCTTCGGTCTAATGTGGCTGAGGTTGCACTCTACTGTCTACGTGCGAAGTACCAAGGATCAGACAAACTCATCCTGCCATATTGGGTTTGTGTAAGTCAACCATACAGTGATTTCTTTTCCGTTTTTTTCCTTACCATTTTTTTAGGTAAAACTTGTTTGTCTCATTTTTGTATTTTTTTCATATGTTGGTGTTGCGTGCATTATTTTAGGACAAGATTTTCAGAGGTTAATTTGATTCCTGTGTGAGTTTATATGTTGGTGTTGTGTGTTGGTGTTGTGTGGTCTAAGTTGAACTTCCCAACCATGGTGAGTGGTCCAGATAGCATGGATGCACATGATTCGGTATGCAATATCTTGTTCTTTGTCTCTGTATTAGTTTTGCAGTGCGATCCACTGTGTTAATATTTTTTTTATTTTTCTTTTGTACCGCTGATAGTAATTCTCATTTTTTAATGATTTGTGTGTTTATGATGCTTCAGGTTGTTTTCCCTACTTTTGACACGCCTGAGGTTCCTGCTTCCATGGGTGGTGTCGGTTATTGGGTGTCGGTATTCCTTGACCTGAAGAATTCAAGGTTCCAGCTTATCGATTCCTACCATGGACCAAAAGATGAATGTGCGGTACGCCTGTTTCGGCGGATGACCGACAACATCAAGAGGCTTTGGAAGGATGCCAGCAACGACAGGGAGACACCCTTCAGTCCAGTTAGCATCGACAATTTCCCTCTGGATTGGATTGATGTCCCTCAGCAGCAAAACAAGTATGAGTTCCACTTTTTCTCTTTATCACATCTGTTTAACTATAGTTGTACTTAAGCTGCGACATGTTTAATTCATTGGCTTTCTTTTTCTGTTCTAACACTATTCTTTTTACTTCGTTTGATGGCAGTATCGACTTCGGATTCTTCATGCTTACGAATGTTAATTCGTATCATCACGGGGTTCTTGCAAATTATGCCCATGAGAATATCGGGGATATCAGGAAGACGTGGCTGTACTCAATCGCTTCTTCTAACCTGTTTGAGACAGACTTCCAATCTCTGTTTGGCTACTACACATGTAAGTATTTGGAAGTTGGACTTCTTACCTGCATTGCATCTTTTATTCTACCTGAACTTCATATTTTTTTCTCAAACTTGGACTTCTGCTTGAGATCTGGCTGGGCTGCTGGTTTCGGAAGGAGAGGATCATTTTCTTTGTACATGAACTTCATTTCTATGTTTTTTAATTTTGCTTGTGTGTTTGATTTCAGTAATTTCTGTTCTTCCATTGCTTAAATGGACATGAGCATTTTTTTCTAATTTAACTTCAGAGATGATGCCTTTCTATGGTTTTTGTTAGCTGTAGTTGAACGATTTCGAGTTCATCGGTTTATCTTGAACTGTGCCTCTGGTTGTGCCTGAACTTCATTTAGTTTTTTACTACAACTAATTTTTTTAGGTCACCTTGAGTAGTAACCATGCCATCTTTATTAGTTGGACTGCACATTGTGATGTTCCTGAACTTCAGTTGTATTTTAATGGTGATGTTTTCTCTTCTTTTTTTCCTTTGACAGTGGATCCGTTGGAGTTGACCGATTACCACTACTCATTCCTTGGGTCACAGGAATACCAGCCTAGGGAGGAACCGATGAGTACAGCTCTGATAGAAGATGATAGACCTCGGACCCTCATTCCTTCCAAGTTGGGGGAGCAGGCTGGTGGTATTCGTGGTACTCCAGAAACCCCTTGCTACAGGAAGGCTGATGCAGTCGAAGCAGCCGAAGCAAAAGGGATTTCGTCCTATGATGCTTTTGAGAAGATTGCTTACCCGAAGAATGTTAAATGTGCTGCTGGAACTGTTGCTGGTAGAGGTGGGAAGAATGCTGTGATGACCAAGAGGAAATCGGCAGTTGAGTCTGGGAACATAACTACCTCCAAGCGAGCATCAAGATTGCCTTTGAAGTGGCGTTCTCCTGTCGCTCCCCTGAAAAAATACAGTTACCCTCATCTATCCGAGGCCCAGAAGTTGAAACAGTATGTGCTGAGTAAAGACGGTCTGGAGAAGTATTCTGGGTGAGTTACCCTCATATGTCATTCCCTTGCCTTGGAGTTGTAGTGTCCGAACTTCTGTTGTTGTATTGTCTGAACTGCCGTTGTTGTAGTATATGAACTTTTGTTTTATGTCTCCTCTTGCCTTTTGAGTTATAGTGACTTCTGTTTTGTTGTTGTATCTGAACTTCTAATATATTTTTTACCATCCTTTTGTATTCTGCAGGACAAGCTACTACATGTTTAGCATCCCTGGGAATGTGATTGACGTCACATGAGATTTCCTTTATAGGATTTTTGGTGAAGGGCAGCAGATGGAAGGAGACATAATGGATTATCTCATAAATTTGTGGTAGGATAAGCCGGAGACCTCTGAGATATTCTCTAATGCTGACAGGGTTGTACTTAGTCCCTACTTCATATAGGTATTAGTTCTTTGCACCCCTATCTCCTTTTTTTGCCTTAGTTTTGTTGTAGTGGCATCTGGGAGGTGTTTTAATTGTGTTTTGGTGAATGCACAGTACTGCCTGGAGTATGATTTCTTCTCTGCAACAGTTCCAAAGTTTGATGCAAAAAAATCTGCTGGTCTCCTCCCAATGTTTGTTCGCAAGGAAGAAGACCTTCTTAACACAAAGCTCGTTAGTTTTTCATAACTCTTGCTTTTTTTTAATTTCACGTGCATCCTTTTGCTGAGTTTGTCAATAAGTTTCTGTTCATGCCATTTCTTCAGTACATATGCTTTATAGTTTGTGTTCACCGGTCCTTTCATTCTTGGCAGGTTTTATTGATTCTATTCAAGCCAATTGGCACAATAGCGCACTATAGTGTGTATGTGGTGAATAGATATCGTGGGAGCATTGACATCCTTGATTCACTTTCTTACGATAATATGGAAACGTCGCGATCGAGTTTCCACGGGGACTGCCAAAATATCGTGAGTGTTTCTTAGCCTGAACCTCCTTTCACATTCTCTTGTTTGACATGAAGTTTATTATGCCTTGTGTTGACAAAATATGTTCCTGTCTCTATTTTGGTAATACTGCTTGAACTGACTATCATTTAGAAGTTGAACTTCTGCTATTTTGTTTAGGTGGATCTTATGCAAGTGTCGCTTTTTTTATGTACCTGAACTTAACTATTTTTGGTTAACATGTTTTTGACTTCATCTAATTTTGTTATTTCTGGCAGATGAAGTTGGGTTGCTCGAGGAGGTGTACGGCAAGGCTGCATACAAGACGAGCAAGCAGCCTAACTGGGTGACTATTGCAAAGAAGCCGACTTTCCTCGATGTTCCGAAGCAGAAGAATAATGATTGTGGTTTCTTTGCCATGAAGTTCAGCTCTTCGTATGACGGCGATGAGATTGTTGAAGATTTTGGTGATGTGGAAGTATGTTCTGTCTTTGTTCTTGTCTCATCATCCTTTGATTTTTCTTGTGTGTTTTTGCTGTGACGCTCCTGTTGTGGTTTTAGATATCCGTTACTAAACCATCGTTTTCACCTTTCTTTTGTTTCCAGGCTGTTGTAGATGACTGGAAGGCTGAGTTCATGCACACTCTGGTTTTTAGCGAGAAGAATGAAGTCATGCATTCAGAGTTCCCTAAGGAGATCCAGTCCTTTGGCCCGTGAATTCGAAGCATTAGTTTCATTGTAGATTTGATTTTGTACATATTTTTAGGTTTGATAATGATTGGACCAATTCCGTAAAGATTTGGTTGTAAGAATGTTTTTAGTGATTTGTGTATCTACTATAGGTGAAGCACTATTACTTATGATATTGTGGACAAATGCATTTGGTGTGAAGAATGATATGGCTTTTGTGAATTTCAGTGTACTGCGTCGTTTTTCAGTATCCATGTGTTGAATGTTTTTGCCCCAATAGATGTACCTGAACTTCTACCTCAGTTTTGGTTGAACTGCTTGATTTTTTTGTGTTTTTAATTTTTGGGCCCCCAACATATGATCGTAGACTTGAACTTCTGCTTTGAGATGTGGCTGGGCTGCTGGTTTCGGATGGAGAGGATATTCTGTGTTGTGTAATGCATTGGTAATTTCCAGCCCAACCAATATGTATGTTTTTGTGTAGAATCTACATTTGTTTTTTGTGTGTTTTTTCAAGTGCGAATGTATTTCATATGTAAATTTGTACAGAGATATTGTTGACGTTTCTTTATCTTTGTCGGCATTGTACACGAACTTCTGTACGTATCCAAGAAGAACTTCACATTTGAACGCATTGTCTTAGGCTTGCTAACCTTAGTTTATGCGGCAAAACTTTATTTTTTAAGTATATTCTTTTCCTACATCAATTTTACATACCAGAACTTCTTCTGTTAGCTGACATGAACTTCAAAACTGTATGATTATTTGCTGGTTGCTCTTTTATGGAATACAACACGAGCACTTCCTCTCATAACATACCAGGACTTCTGCAATAATATTACTTGAACTTCAGAGTGTATGTTTTTCAATTAACACTCCGTTGCACTTTCATGCAGTACATCACCAGCACATCTCTTCCTCTCATAACATACTAGGACTTCTGCAGTAATATTACTTGAACTTCACAGTGTATGTTTTTCAATTTAACACTGCTTTGCACTTTCATGCAGTACATCACCAGCACATCTCTTCCTCTCATAACATACCAGGACTTCTACAGTAATATTACTTGAACTTCACAGTGTATATTACCAGGGGATGACATAATGTTATGCACATTGACATGACATAAGTTTGCATTGTGTTAATTGACCTATTCTAACTATTCATGAGCCTTGCGCTCCTCCTAGGCTTTGGTGGTAGAGGTTTTTGCTTGACATGTACCTCTTCCTCTTCACCGTCCTCTTCCTCCTCATCGTCGTCTTCCTCTTCATCGTCGCATTCCACTTCCTCTTCCTCTTCGTCTTCCTCTTCTTTGATTGTGTCCTCATCTTCTTCTTCCTCTTCATCTTCCACCACTTTCTTGTTGCTGGCTCTAGGTTTTGCTTTCTGTTTCTTCTCTGGCTTTTTGCTTGTCTTTGCAGAATCTGCGCGCTGTGGGCATGTTCTTTGTCAGGACCCTGATCCTAAGTCACACCGATCTAGCATGTAACACATCATATCACTTTGCGGCCTCATGCACGGTATTCCCACGGGTGCCACCTTACCTGACCCGGGACCGTTTGCGCCTTTTGGCTCACGTATATGATAGTGCTGCTAGCATCCATATGACAAAGAACCCGGGCTGACATGGCTAGTCGTGAACCCAAAGTGGCACTAACTTACAGGGACAGGCATACATGACCCAACAACGAACGTCTCGGTCATCAGCGAGTGAATCTAGGCTGTAGCACTAGGCTAGCAGGACTCCGGTGAACCGGGCTGTAGCGGGCTAACAGGACTCCGGAATTCATCGCGTGACATTTCCCCGAGGGGACAGACACAGGAACAAAGAAGGACACATGCCGGCCAGCCTAAGTGTTCCGGAGCAGTAGCAAGCTACCATGGCTCAGTGGAAACACTAGGAGACATTTCCCGGTAAGAGAGGCTGCTAAGGATAAACAACTAGATACTTAGATCCCACACATACCAAGCATTTCAATAACATACACACAATATGCTCGATATGTGCAAATACAACATGACTCTACAACTCAAGCATTTTATTCAATAGGCTCCGAGGAGCGAGATATTACAATCATGGGTCTCATGACCCAACACTCAGAGCATACAAGTCAAAGCACAAGCGGAAGCTTAACATGTCTGAGTACAGACATCTACAAATGAAAAAGGCTGTGAAGCCTGACTATCTACCAGATCCTGCCGAGGGCACAAGATCGTAGCTGAGGTAACAAGCTAAACGACGAAGTCCACGAGGAACTACTAATGAGACTGAAGTCTCTCTGCAAAAACATAAAATAGGCAAACGTGAATACAAATGTACCCAGCAAGACTTACATCAGATCTAACTACATATGCATCATTATCAACAAGGGGATGGTGGGCTTTAACTGCAGCAAGCCAGCTTTGACTCGGTGGCTATCCTAAACTACGACTACAAGTAACTCTTTTGAGGTGGCGCACACGAGTCCACATATTCACCATACCAATACACCACTATGGATCCGCTCCCGTCTCCCTACGAGAACGCCATCCATAGCACTCACGCTTATCTTGCGTATTTTAGAGTATCCACTTTCACTTATCTATGAACTGTACAGGCAACCCAGAAGTCCTTTTCCGCGGAAATGGCTATTCGAATAGATCATATTAACCCTGCAGGGGTGTACTTCTTCACACACGCTCTCACCACTTACCGTCGTTTACACGACATGTACTCGGCAACCTTCAAGCGGAAGCCCAGCGAGGGTGTCGGCCACGACCTGACTAACCACACAAGTCTCTCGTCCAGGTTTATCGCCTATTCAGGTTCCATCCGCAAGGAGATCCGGCCGGGGTGTCGCTCACGGCCCCAAATGATGTGTGCAGGGTTCCCAAGCCCACCTCGACGGGTGGATCTACGCTTGGTACACCGTGCCACGGTGCCTAGTCTGTCCCAAGCCCACCTGTACCGGGTACCACTTGGTAGACTACTAACACTACCTACAAACACCAGAAACTAGTTGCAACTCCTGGATAGAGATCGAGTTGATTAATAAGTCGAGAGAGTCAATTAAGGATCGCAATGTGTGGTAGTAGCTGTTCATGGATCACAAACACAGAACTCAGTTCCTGAGGACGGCTACAATGAGACAACCCACCATGTACTCCTACATGGCCTCTCACCGCTACCTTTACCAAATCGTGTTCATGCACTTAGCTCACACATAGTAGGACATGTTCACACGCCTCTGATTCATCCCCGATGAATCAGACCTGACTCAACTCTAAGCAGTAGCAGGCATGACAAACAAGCATGAATGAGTAGGCACAACAGGGCTCAAACAACTCCTACTCATGCTAGTGGGTTTCATCTATTTACTGTGGCAATGACAGGTCATGCAAAGGATAAAGGGGTTCAGCTACCGCAGCAAGTAACAGATGAATTGGTATTGTCCTAATGCAGTAAAAGAGAGCAGGAGCGAGAGAGTAGGATTGTATCGGAATGAACAAGGGGGTTTTGCTTGCCTAGCACTTCTGAAGATAATATAACTCTTCATCGGTGTCATCGAACTCATCATCGGAACATCGTCTACTAAGAGGGGACAAATACCGACAAACAAGGAAGAAACACAATCAATGCAATGCACAATATGATGCATGATCATGACATGTCAATATGCTGTGGTTTGAGCTAATGCAACTAGCAGCAAGTTAAATAGAGTTGGTTTGAACCCTAGGTTCAAATTCAAACTCCATATGTGATTTCTTAAATGCCATTTAGTTGAATTGTCCTAAACAGTAGTCATAAGTTGTTCTAACATGCATGAAAATGGTACAGATGGATAGATTGGATTTTTATGATCATTTTTCATATATAAATTATTTAATTTGGAGTTACGGTTGATTTTCTATGATTTTTAGAAGTTTTGGATATTTTCTGAAATAAATAAATCATTTCTGATTTATTTAGAACTCCATAAAACACTTACTGCATCAGCATGACGTATTAGTGATGTCAGCAGGTCAACGGGTGGCCCAGGTCAAACCTGACCAGTGGGTCCCGCGTGTCAGTGTTATTAGTCTAACTAATTAAATTAGTACTAACCCTAGATTAATTAGTGCTAGGACCCATCCGTCATTGACCCGGGGGGTCAAACTGGGCCCCACCCGTGGTCAAACAGGGTCAGTGGGGTCAAACTCACCGGCGACTCGACACCAGCGAGGCCCGAGACGGCGGCGCGGCTCGGAAATCGCCCACAGGGCACGGACGAGGCCGTTCTTGGGCTCGTTGGAGAGCCCTTGCAGGTGCGCGTCGAGGGGTGGTGGAGGCCGGGCCTATGGTGGCCGGAGCCGACGACGGCGATGACCTTGGCGGTCGCCGGAGCTCGGGTGACCTCGGGGTCGGTGTTAGGGAGCACGGCAGGAGGAGCTGGTGCATGCGTTCGGCTCCTGGGAGCATGGTGAGAACGGCGACACGCTCAAAAGCGGGCGGAGGCAGCTCTGGCCGCGGCAGCGACATGGCACGGCGGCAGTGAGATTCGGGCACGGCGGAAGAGGCGGCTAGAGGGCGGGAACAAGCTCTAGGAGGAGGGGAAAAGGCGGCGGGGCTCACAGTGGATCGAACGGAGAGGTCGGCGAGCTCGGGGAAGCTTCTGCGACGGCGAATTGACGGCGGCGATCTCTGGGCACCGGAGATGAAGACGACGACGCTCCGGTCGACTGGGGCCTCCTCTGGTCGCGTGCGTCGGGTGTGTAGCTCCACGGGGTCGGGGCGGAGCTCAGGGATGCGGATAGGGAGCAAGGGGGTGGCTGTGGCCGCGGCGGTGCTTTCTGACATGCAAAAGGGTATTCGGGCACGCTGCAGAGAGAGATCCAGGAAGGGGGTGAGAGCGCGGGAGAGTGAGACAGAGAGGCAGGGAGGTGCGTGGCGTCTCCAGGCACGGGGTCAGGGAGGAGGACGAGCCTCCAGCGCGAAGCAGGAGGTGGCCCTCACCTCCTGTGCGTGCGCCACGCACAATGCACACTGGCGAGAGGAAGGGGATGACTGGCGTGTTGCCTGGTGGGCTGGGTCGCCAGCAATAGTGCCAGGCCACAGGTGAGACTTCAGGTAAGCCAGGTAGGTGGCCCAGGTACTAACTCTCTCTCTCTCTCTATTTTCATTTTCTATTTTCTGTAATTGTGTTTGTCTTAAATAAAAATGCCATGGCATTTTCAAAAATCATGAAACTGCTCAATGTCACTGTTTGGAATATTTCCAACAGCAAACATTTCAGCTTGTGATTATTTGAGCATTTAAAATATTATTTAGCAATTAAATGCCCAAATGCAAATACCATATGATTTAATTCAAAAATCCAGAATGGCCTAGAAAAATGTGCACCATTTTTGGGAGAGGTTCTAGACCAATCCAAAAATAATGAACTTTTCTGAAGAGCATTTTTGGTTCATTGAGAATATTTTTATTTGAACCTAGTGAATTCCTTTAATTTTAGGGTTTGGACAATCCCCATTTCAAGTTTATTTGAAAAAATTAAACATGATGCACACATGAAGGGCTAGTCTAGTGCATACCAGAACTAGGGATGTGACAACTCACCCCCACTAAACAAGAATCTCGACCCGAGATTCAAGACGTGAGGTAAGAGGGAAAAGGGAACACAAGCTAACACAATCTTCACGATCCAGGTGGCACTTCATCAGAACATTGAATCGATCACCATCTTTGACTCGATGTCTTCCTATGAGAACTCCAACTAACATGACAAGTAGAGGAAAGGAAAACTCTAGAAGAATCGATCTTCTCGAAGACCGAACAACTCAGGATCAACTCATGGGGTGAGATATAAACATCTCTTGAGATGAGACACGAGACACACATTCAGGGGGATGGGGTGTAACAGATGATGAAGGTTCACTAGGTAGGCAACAAATCCACGCTTGAGGAGATGGTGAATGGTTTTCAAGATAGCGATGAGATAATTGCCATGATTCCATAACGGGGCACCTTAGAGAAGGTGACTTGTAGAAATATCCCCTTAAGTGGCAAAAAGAATTACCTTTGATTTAGAGATCATTGAGATTCTTTATACCAGCCTAAGGCAATTCTCAAGCGATCATTTGGAGGGGGTCGGTAGAATGGCATGCTTGGATTAGAATGGATGATGTGGATTACCTTGTTGAAAACAACACAAGGGATGACTTTAGTAACTGAGGAGAAGCTCAACAGTAGAGAGTGAGTCCACTGTTTGAGAAGTTATAGCATAACCGAGGAAGCTGAGAGCAAACCCAGTTAGTGCCGATGATAACACCTAGCGCTTGCGCGTGCTCTCAAGAACTTGAGCATTTCCATATTCATCAAGGTTTTACCAATATCCGTGTCAAGGATCCTGGCAACACAACTTACTACCATGATGGATAGTGATGGACGATGCAGATGCAAAGGGAGATAACACCTTCTCAGATTTCACCTTAGCCAAGCCAAGGAACAAAATCTGGATGATCAACCGAGAGAAATTTAGCACTCCGCTTCTAATGTTCTCCTCGATGTACCAGCTTAACCCGATCATAGATATGGTTTGATATCTAGAACATCAAGTAAAAGGTCAGACTTCGGGAACACCAAAAATCATAAGGAATAACTACGAAAGTAAATTCATATGAAATCCTCATGGGGAGGTGGCCAACTTCCTCAATCAAGATACTACAATAATAGGTCTTCCGGCTGGGTGTGTTGGCCACGATATCCACTTTACCGGGTTACAGAGAGACCAATATAATAGTTCTTGGGAATTGTTCCAACCATCATATCTGCCTGAGATTCAGATCTAGTTGGTGTCAAGATATTCCAGACTCATCGAGTCTAGGAAGAAAATGAATGTTTGCAACACAAATCGACGAGATGGCGTTGTGTGATTCTCAGGGAATGAACTACGATAGCAAGCTCCAAAACATGAGCTGGTTCTGCTACATACATGTGAGCACACTGTCTTAGACAAGCATGACCACATGGTAGTCTTACAATAAAACACTACCGAGTTCTGATTAGGAACCATCATTGGAATAACGAAGTCTTGTGCATATACCTTTGGGTCCTTAAGGGTTAACACTCAAGAACTTCTTTTCCCTGAACAATTCAATCAGTGGCTTGATATGCTAGGGAATACATATGGAGTGGAGGTAATTAATCTACCAAACCATGGAATACATTCGCACATGCATAACTGACTTGGGATGGTACCAAAGGAAACAAAACAATCTTTCTTGAACTCACCGCGGCAACTTGCACCAAATGCACATGAATTCGAGGAAGTCACTTCTTCCATCCAACATATGCTCCATGAACGGGACATGAAGATAATACTTATACAAGTTTCCAACACCAGCTGGATGTTCAACACAAATCATGGTGGAGACAAAATGTTGCTGATGGGCTCAACAGCAACTCATCGGAATTTCCATATCACTTGACTTCCACCGTTATGTGAACAATGTGATAGTATTGGCCAGACCAAAGGATGTAATGGTGTATGCTCGAGGAATCAACCACGAGTCAGACAACATTATGAATATCGTTGGTTCTGATTTGATTTGAGGATAGCCCACACTCAAATCAAAGTTTTTACAAGACAACGGATCCAACAACTGATCACGAGGACCAATCGATGAGAATATCATCTTTTTTCAACACACACACACAAGGATATCCCTTGGAGATGAGCTAAGTCAGGTAAGCTTTTATCTTCCAACCCTCCAAGTTGTTGTTTAGCTTAACCAACTGGCTCAGGGTATCCAACACAGATCCTTGGAGAAGGGGGTGGTTTACAAGAAACCAACTTGATCACGAACTCAACATAGCGGTCAGGTAACAACCTGGTAACACTTCCGAGAACATATTCGGAAAATCACGATCCACCGATATGTTACTAAGATTGAGATCAATCTTGCTTTTCACGGCAAGACGATATGATCAAAAGAGCGAGGAACCGATATGATCCTGACTCATTGATCGAGGAGTGCACCCGGAATAAGGACTAGGTAGCACGATCAACCTCAGGGCGATGATTCAAAAATCAACACGCTAAGAATGAGGTTATTGTCCATTTAACTACCAAGCAACAGAGTTGCTAGGAGTATAGATTTCACACATCATAGTTCACCTATCGGCATTCCGGTTGCAACAACATGGAAACCGAGAAATGAATAATGAGGGCGAGAAGTATCACTGTATCAAGAGTTCATAGGATGGTGTGCAATTCCCATGAAAATGCTGACATGAAGAGGGTAATACTCCAGGGTAGAACATAATCAAAAGCTGGGTTGACATTTTGATTTGCGGATTACAACTACTTTGACCCAATCCTGGAAATGGATGAGGTACTGGAGTTTGTTTCTCCTAGTCATTCTGGAATAGAACGACTTGACGGACCACAAGAATAGTAAGCATCGATGAACGAACGCATACATACTCTTGACTATCAACTGATAGACAAGGATCGGAATACAACTACAGAGGGACAACTCAAAGGAACATATATCTTTCTGAGTTGTGGATACATAGGTTAGTATGTCAAACAAGTTCAACATATTTCTTCCGGATAACCCATGCAGAAGGTGGAACTGGGAGATTCACAATATAGAATGAAGAACTCATCATGAGCACTCTGGTTGTGATCTTTTGGTTCAAAAGAACTTCTACCATAGGTAGTTCATGGTATTTGGAAGAAGGAAATACCACAGACCTCGAGGACTATCGCAAAGGTTACTAATATCCTAAAGGCACTAGCAAACACTATCAACATGAAGTAAGTAGGGTGAATCTCAGGTTCAAAACCCAGAAGTGGAATACCTACTAACTAGTTGGCATCACGAGATGCTTTTGAGGATGATGGCCAGAATCATCACACTGGGACACAGAGCATGGCTAGATTACTAGGTGATACTGTAGACATCTAGTGGTCATAATAATAACTCCAACATATATGTCGAGGCAATAGAGCACCTCAACTCACTGATTAGTGTGGTTAATCTGGCCCAAAGGAACATCGAAATTAGAGGGAAAGGATTTGCAAATGCATCAGACTATTTAGAAACCTGGGATGACTCGGACAGCATAACGACTGTAAATGCTCAAAAGAATTTGAGACATGCTACAAAAATGGTGGCATAACCACTCAGAAGCTATATCAAGGTTTCGAGATCAATAGTTAACATACAGAAGTAGTAGAAACTGGACTGAGGCTTAAATCCAACAATCTTATAGGACTACGGATTAGTAACACGTGATCCTGATAGAAAGAAGAGAAAGCCTAGTTCCTTAACCCCGTAGGAAAGATAAGATGACTCAGATCATAAGGGCATAATGTATAAGGAGTAAAAAGAGCCTTACGTTCCCAATCAAAATCAATTCCCTTATATAACTAAAGAATTTCTAGACTCAACTTTGACCAGTTTGGCTTGGTAAACCTACAGGCAGTCAAGCTCTGATACCAAAGCTGACAGGACCCCGATCCTAAGTCACACCGATCTAGCATGTAACACATCATATCACTTTGCGGCCTCACGCATGGTATTCCCATGGGTGCCACCTTACCTGGCCCGAGACCGTTTGCGCCTTTTGGCTCACGTATATGATAGTGCCGCTAGCATCCATTTGACAAAGAACCCGGGCTGACATGGCTAGTCGTGAACCCAAAGTGGCACTAACTTACAGGGACAGGCATACATGACCCAACAACGAACGTGTCGGTCATCAGCGAGTGAATCCAGGCTGTAGCACTGGGCTAGCAGGACTCCGGTGAACTGGGCTGTAGCGGGCTAACAGGACTCCGAAATTCATCGCGTGACATTTCCCCGAGGGGACAGACACAGGAACGAAGAAGGACACATGCCGGCCAGCCTAAGTGTTCCGAAGCAGTAGCAAGCTACCATGGCTCAATGGAAACACTAGGAGACATTTCCCGGTAAGAGAGGCTGCTAAGGATAAACAACTAGATAGTCAGATCCCACACGTACCAAGCATTTCAATAACATACACACAATATGCTCGATATGTGCAAATACAACATGGAATCACAACATGACTCTACAACTCAAGCATTTTATTCAATAGGCTCCGAGGAGCGAGATATTACAATCATGGGTCTCATGACCCAACACTCAGAGCATACAAGTCAAAGCACAAGCGGAAGCTCAACATGTCTGAGTACAGACATCTACAAATGAAAAAGGCTGTGAAGCCTGACTATCTACCAGATCCTACCGAGGGCACAAGATCGTAGTTGAGTTAACAAGCTAAACATCGAAGTCCACGAGGAACTACTAATGAGACTGAAGTCTCTCTGCAAAAACATAAAATAGGCAAACGTGAGTACAAATGTACCCAGCAAGACTTACATCAGATCTAACTACATATGCATCATTATCAACAAGGGGATGGTGGGGTTTAACTACAGCAAGCCAGCTTTGACTCGGTGGCTATCCTAAACTACGACTGCAAGTAACTCTTTTGAGGTGGCGCACACGAGTCCACTTATTCACCATACCAATACACCACTATGGATCCGCTCCCGTCTCCCTACGAGAACGCCATCCATAGCACTCACGCTTATCTTGCGTATTTTAGAGTATCCACTTTCACTTATCTATGAACTGTACATGCAACCCAGAAGTCCTTTTCCACGGACACGGCTATTCGAATAGATCATATTAACCCTGCAGGGGTGTACTTCTTCACACACGCTCTCACCACTTACTGCCATTTACACGACATGTACTCGGCAACCTTCAAGCGGAAGCCCAGCGAGGGTGTCGGCCACGACCTGACTAACCACACAAGTCTCTCGTCCAGGTTTATCGCCTATTCGGGTTCCACCCGCAAGGAGATCCGGCCGGGGTGTCGCTCACGGCCCCAAACGATGTGTGCAGGGTTCCCAAGCCCACCTCGACGGGTGGATCTACGCTTGGTACACCGTGCCATGGTGCCTAGTCTGTCCCAAGCCCACCTGTACCGGGTGCCACTTGGTAGACTACTAACACTACCTACAAACACCAGAAACTATTTGCAACTCCTAGACAGAGATCGAGTTGATTAATAAGTCGAAAGAGTCAATTAAGGATCCCAATGTGTGGTAGTAGCTGTTCATGGATCACAAACACAGAACTCAGTTCCTGAGGACGGCTGCAATGAGACAACCCACCATGTACTCCTACATGGCCTCTCACCGCTACCTTTACCAAATCGTGTTCACACACTTAGCTCACACATAGTAGGACATGTTCACACGCCTCTGATTCATCCCCGATGAATCAGACCTGAGTCAACTCTAAGCAGTAGCAGGCATGACAAACAAGCATGAATGAGTAGGCACAACAGGGCTCAAACAACTCCTACTCATGCTAGTGGGTTTCATCTATTTACTGTGGCAATGACAGGTCATGCAAAGGATAAAGGGGTTCAGCTACCGCAGCAAGTAACAGATGAATCGGTCTTGTCCTACTGCAGTAAAAGAGAGCAGGAGCGAGAGAGTAGGATTGTATCGGAATGAACAAGGGGGTTTTGCTTGCCTGGCACTTCTGAAGATAATATAGCTCTTCATCGGTGTCATCGAACTCATCGTCGGAACATCGTCTACTGAGAGGGGACAAATACCGACAAACAAGGAGGAAACACAATCAATTCAATGCACAATATGATGCATGATCATGACATGTCAATATGCTGTGGTTTGAGCTAATGCAACTAGCAGCAAGTTAAATAGAGTTGGTTTGAACCCTAGGTTCAAATTCAAACTCCATATGTGATTTCTTAAATCCCATTTAGTTGAATTGTCCTAAACAGTAGTCATAAGTTGTTCTAACATGCATGAAAATGGTACAGATGGATAGATTGGATTTTTCTAATCATTTTTCATATATAAATTATTTAATTTGGAGTTACGGTTGATTTTATATGATTTTTAGAAGTTTTGGATATTTTCTGAAATAAATAAATCATTTCTGATTTATTTAAAACTCCAGAAAACATTTACTGTGTCAGCATGACGTATTAGTGATGTCAGCAGGTCAACGGGCAGCCCAGGTCAAACCTGACCAGTGGGTCCCGCGTGTCAGTGTTATTAGTCTAACTAATTAAAGTAGTACTAACCCTAGATTAATTAGCAGTGCTAGGACCCACGTGTCATTGACCCGGGGGGTCAAACTGGGCCCCACCCGTGGTCAAACAGGGTCAGTGGGGTCAAACTCGCCGGTGACTCGACGCCGGCGAGGCCCGAGACGGCGGCGCGGCTCGAAAATCGCCCAGAGGGCACGGACGAGGCCGTTCTTGGGCTCGTTGGAGAGCCCTTGCAAGCGCGCGTCGAGGGGTGGTGGAGGCTGGGCCTATGGTGGCCGGAGCCGACGACGGCGATGACCTTGGCGGTCGCCGGAGCTCGGGTGAGCTCGGGGTCAGTGTTAGGGAGCACGGCAGGAGGAGCTGGTGCATGCGTTCGGCTCCTGGGAGCACGGTGAGAACGGCGACACGCTCAAAAGCGGGCGGAGGCAGCTCTGGCCGCGTCAGCGACATGGCACGGCGGCGGCGAGATTCAGGCACGGCGGAAGAGGCGGCTAGAGGGCGGGAATGAGCTCTAGGAGGAGGGGAAAAGGCGGCGGGGCTCACAGTGGATCGAACGGAGAGGTCGGCGAGCTCGGGGAAGCTTCTGCGACGGCGAATTGACGGCGGCAATCTCCGGGCACCGGAGATGAAGACAACGATGCTCCGGTCGACTGGGGCCTCCTCTGGTCGCGTGCGTCGGGTGTGTAGCTCCACGGGGTCGGGGCGGAGCTCAGGGATGGGGAGAGGGAGCAAGGGGGTGCCTGTGGCCGCGGCGGTGCTTTCCGGCGTGCTGCAGAGAGAGATCTAGGAAGGGGGTGAGAGCGCGGGAGAGTGAGACAGAGAGGCAGGGAGGTGCTTGGCGTCTCCAGGCACGGGGTCAGGGAGGAGGACGAGCCTCCAGCGCGAAGCAGGAGGTGGCCCTCGCCTCCTGTGCGTGCGCCACGCACAATGCACACTGGCGAGAGGAAGGGGATGACTGGCGTGTTGCCTGGTGGGCTGGGCCGCCAGCAACAGTGCCAGGCCACAGGTGAGACTTCAGGTAAGCCAGGTAGGTGGCCCAGGTACTAACTCTCTCTCTCTCTATTTTCATTTTCTATTTTCTGTAATTGTGTTTGTCTTAAATAAAAATGCCAGGGCATTTTCAAAAATCATGAAACTGCTCAATGTCACTGTTTGGAATATTTCCAACAGCAAACATTTCAGTTTGTGATTATTTGAGCATTTAAAATATTATTTAGCAATTAAATACCCAAATGCAAATACCATATGATTTAATTCAAAAATCCAGAATGGCCTAGAAAAATGTGCACCATTTTTGGGAGAGGTTCTAGACCAATCCAAAAATAATGAACTTTTCTGAAGAGCATTTTGGGTTCATTGAGAATATTTTTATTTGAACCTAGTGAATTCCTTTAATGCTAGGGTTTGGACAATCCCCATTTCAAGTTTATTTGAAAAAATTAAACATGATGCACACATGAAGGGCTAGTCTAGTGCATACCAGAACTAGGGATGTGACATTCTTGCATTATGTGGTTCATACTGCTTGCATATGCTACGAAGCTCGCTGCTTGCTTTCTGTGGTTGTGGTCCCTTCTTTTGTTCTATAACTTTGGGCTGCTGTTTCCGAACTTTGGGTTGCTTGACCTCCTCTGCATCGTTTCTTTCCAAGAGTGTTGGACAGGTGAGCTTGTTGTGTCCCACAACCTGGTTGCACACACTACATTTCCTGTGTCCGAGTGGCACTCTGTTATGATCGAGCATGACGACTCTTCCTGTAGGTGGTGCCTTTATTTGAGCTCCGTTGCCACTTTTCTTTGCTGCGGAAATTTTCTTCCTACCCTTTGTTTCAGAGTACAGCGGCAGTTTCATCATCTCTTGCTGGCGCTGCTCCATTGATTGGTCAACATCCTGCTTGCATTCGTTGGCTTCAGCGGCGGTGTTGAGCATTTCAGCTGCATAATAATGAAGGTCATCTTCAATTTCAGCATCCTCTTCAGCCATCCTTTCCTCAGCATCCGCTTGATTTGCTGAATGTATTGCATCAAGCTCTTCCACAAGCCTCTTCAGAACATAGTAGGCTCTGTCATATTGCTGGTCACATCTCATCGCTTTCTTGTTGACCATCAAATTCAGCTGCAGCAAGATGTCTTGCTTCGATAGCCTTGAGCTGCCATCCGATGCGGTTGTGTTGTAGTCCCTTGTATCAAAGGTTGGTTGTGATCTTGCAATCTTTGTGTACCGTTTGAGGATATACTTGTTTGGAAATTTGTCAGGCTTGAGGTAGTCTAGTATGTTCATGATGTGAAGGCAGAACAGGCCTGCATTTTTGTGATGAATGTAGTATACATAGTTTGTGAGCCAGCAATGAGTTTCATAAATTTTGATATGATACTACTAGTCTAGATATTTAATGAGCTTGTTTTTTTGCTCACCTGTGTGTGTCCAGAGCTTGCATTCACACTCGTATATTTCATTCTCTGGGTCAGCTACAACCTGGAATTCATGCTTTGACCAGGAAAATCTTTCTTCATCATCATGGCCAGGCTTGTTGTGGTAGTACACAAGGTACTTAGTGGGCTCTGTTGTACGCTTTGCACGAAATAGCACGGCCTTTCTCATCCTATTCCTCATCTCGGTGTACACGGCTCTCCTGTACTTGATAGACATGTCTTCCTCATAGCCGTAAGTTGTTTTTGTCACAGGATTGGTCTGCGCATGTCAAAAAGTGAGATATTAGTCGAAGCAGAGTCATGGGTTTCATTTTTTAAATTCAAAGTGCACATGTTGAAGGTAAAACAGAACATGATGGGGGTGTTTTGTACTTGTCATCATACCATGCTGGTCATTGTTTGCTCGTTCTCCTTCTGCATCCGAGTTTGTATGCAAGCATTCACCCGCCTAGCAAACTTGTGTATGTTCTGGGTCCCCTTGACAAACCCTTTCTTTAGCACGTGGTTCATGCTCTCACTTCGTTGTGTGGAAGTCATTCTAGCACAGAAAATGTTCTTGTAATATACTGAAATCCACATCTTCCTATCACTCCAGAGCTGCATCATCATCTGGTCGTTCTCCAGGTTGTACTTGTGCACGAGTTTAGCCCAGGCATCTTCAAACTCTGTTGGCATCAGCGGCCAATTTAATATAGCTGTGAACTCCTTTTTGAATGTTTTATACTTTTTGTACAGCAACGCGAGGTATTCCCTGTACTTCTTCAAGATGTGCCAACGACATAGCTTGTGGACGGTGTTTGGAAATGATTGTGGTATAGCTTTCGCCATCGATGGGCATTGGTCTGCATGAATTAAAAAAAAAGAAACTTGATTCTTTTTTTGTACTGATGGTGAACTTATGTTGTACAAGTACTTGAACTTCACATGCAGCAATATGACTATCTAAAAATGGCACATGTATTTTTTCTTACGACAGTGTTCTTGAACTTCTGTGGTACCAGTGCTTGAACTTAACAGGTAGCAGTAGGACTACCTAGTAGTGTCACACCCAAATTTTTCTTACAGCAGTGTTCTTGAACTTCTGTGGTACCAGTGCTTGAACTTCACATAAATAACTATATTTTTCTAAACATGTTACATGTTTTTTTCTTTACATCTTTTTGTCCTTGAACTTCCATGATTCCTGTAGTTGAACTTCACATTCATGACTAGTTTTTTCTAAACATGTGACAGATAATTTTGTTTTCTTCTACTGTTAGTTGGACTTATGTGCTAACAGTGGTTGAACTGCTTGCTGTATATTATTTTCAGATAAAACCCAATATACCCAATACAGACCCATAGACTGAAAAGATGATGAAACTTGAGGAGTTTTTTATTTGAACTCACCTGTTAGGATGCAAGTTGGGTGCTTGTTGTTCATGCACCGTAGAAATGTATCGAACAGCCACTTGAATGACTTTGCATCTTCGTCTCTTATCAGGGCAACAACAAATATCGTTGACCGCAAGTGATGGTTCGTTCCAACAAACACTCCTGGGGGCATATGAAATTTGTTGGTCTTGTAAGTCGTGTCGAATGTTACGCAATCGCCGAAGTCTTGATAGGCTCCTCGGCAGCTTGCATTGGACCAGAAAATGTTTTTAATTGACTTGTCCTTGTCCACTTGGATGTCATAGAAAAACTCATCATTTATCGCCTTCATGTCTTTGAAGAATGAAACAAGTTTCAATACATCATCCAAATCATCTTTCCTTGCATTCATGGCTTTCCTGCAAATCACATGCAAACATGCATTTGTTTATTTTTTGCCAGCAAAGGGTTGTGAGCTAGGATGATATTTTACATTGCAGTATGTGGGTGTTTGAGTACTTACTGTTTTAGCAGGTCTCATCTGGTCATGCTTAGGATGTAGCTTCCATCTTCATTTTCAGATAGCATGGACATGATTGTTGTGTGCTTGACATCATGGTACTGCAGGAGCTTTACGTACTCCAAAATAGTGGGGTCATAATTCTCGTGTGAGTGCAAAAACACCAGCATGCCATCAGTTTGCAGGAGCTGGTGATTATGATTGTACTCAATGTCCACTGCCACGCATGTGCCATCCTCCTACACCTTCACCCTCATTCTTGCATTGCAGCCCGTCCTCTGCGATGTTTTGTTTCGCTTCCTACTGGCCTGAAATAGAAGATGTGTGTATCCCTTGGAAGGCGCAAAAAAAATACTTGTGGTTGTCATTTCCACCCGTCTTCCTGATTCCAAAACCAGCGTGTCTGGCGTATCTGTTATAAAATTCCCTTGCTTTCTCTACATCTTTGAATCACATCTTTAGTCTTGGTATTAGATAATCCGGTAGATCTGGCATCTGCAGAAAAAAAAAATCCAAAGAGCACCTTAAAATGCAGTTTTTATGAACTTGTTATCCTGGAGGGAGCAGAAAATTTGCAGATAATACAAGATGCGTATATAAATATTTTTTATTTCACTTACGTGCGTGTATGATCGCAACTCCGTCGGTGTTGGCTGCTGTCCCTCTGGGATGGGGCATGGCGGAATAATCATAGCAGGATGCAGCAGTGGATCACGAGGATGAAGGAGGGCTGAAGATGGCCTCTCTCTTGTTTGCGTCATTTTTGCTTGAGGTGGTTGTGAAGGTATTGCGATCCTGGTCTTGGTTTGCTCTTTTGTTTTGTGAAGCAATCCATCTACCTTATGCCCCGTACAATTCTGACTTGTAGCAGCAGCAGCAGGATCAAACAGTGGTAGTGTGCAGATCACTCTCCTCCATGTGTGTGTTGTTGTTTGATTTGTCCTGGGATCCGGTTTAGTTGCTTTGCTTTGTCATTGATGAGGCACACCAGGATAACCTCCAGAGTTACACGCAGGACTTGAGCTAACCCCCTCCTCCATCGACGTGCTTGGGAGTCTGCTAGTGGATACAAAGAATCCGCGGGGTATTTCCGGCGTCACCCAATTAGGTGGAGGCGCAAACTTGTGAGGATAGGGCTGTGACCCAGCTTCTCGGGAGTATCCATTTGTTTCGGGTGTCGTCCATTTTTGGTCTGGAGCAGGTTGGTAATGTTGTTGGTGCGTTTGAGGTGTGACCCATTGAGAGGGTGGTGCAACACGTACAGGCTTTGGATTGTGTACTTGCTGCTGGGAACTTCTAAGCTTCTTCATGCGTCTCTCGTCTTGCTGACATAAAAGGAAAAAATGTCTATTAGCACACAAGTTATATCTGCATATACCTTCGTAACTGAACTTAGCATTATTCACAGCCTGAACTTCTCATATAAAAGTGGTGAGAGCCATCACACTATGCACTGAACTGAGCATCTGTCAATGCCTTTGTACCTGAACTGAGCACCCTTCACAGAATGAACTTCACATCATGTTTTTTAATTCTACAATATTAGATTACTTATATGTACCTGACCTGAGCACTCTCCACAACCTAAACTTCTTGTCTTGCAAAGGGGAATTACTGTCTACAGTTAGAAAACCTGAACCTTCATGAGTTTTTTGAATGGTTGGACTGCTAGTGCATACCAACCTGACCTTCAAGTCATATCACATGCATGTTCTATTTTCCTTTTTATTATTTTGAATGTGAATGTGAATGTGAATGCAGGCAGATTTTATAGTGTTTGTAGCCTGGACTGAGGCTCACATACTACCTGAACTTCATATGCGTGTAAGCAGGCAAGCATATTTTACAATGCTGTTTTTGTAGCCTGGACTGAGGCTCATACACTACCAGAACTTCACATGGTTGTAAGCAGGAAAATTTTACAAAAAGCTTTTGTAGCCTGGACTGACGCTCACACACCACCTGAACTTCACATAGATGTAAGCAAATAACAAACCGAAGGAAGGAAGAAGTTCAACAATACCCTGGCTAGAAGTTCGGCCAACCTTTTTCCAGCAGCTAATAGGCCACCTTGAGTACAATTCGCCGTGGAGGTATGAGAGGAATCCCATTGCAATTCATGTCTTGTAGGGGGCGCGAAGTTCATCTGCACGAAGCAAGAAGGTCAGAGTAGGCGAGATTGAATTGGAATGCAAGATCAGGGAGGAAGTTCATGTACAGTTCTTAGATTTGAAGGCGCCGCCGATGCGGCCTCCGCCACCGAGATGCTTCCTTGGGTTTGCTATTTGCCATAGGTTGCGTCGTGGCCGTCACGAGCACTGCCAAGCCGTCTGGCGGTGACGATGGACCGAGGATGAGGCTTCCGGAAGTCCATGGCGGCTGTTCGTCGCAGAAATCCGGCGGCTTCGCCGGCTCCGCCGGCTCCAGGCGACGCAGGCTCCCTCGCACCAGCGTTCGCCGTCGCTCGCTCGCCCGCACCGACGGTCGGGCAGGAGGTGGAATCGTAGGGGGCGAAGCTCGATCCGGTCGGCCAGGATCTGGAGAAGGAAGGCAGGCGCTGGATCCGGCGGATTTTCGGTGGCGAATCACGGCGGAGATTGAGGGGAGGAGCGGCGAGGAGGGGGGGTGGGGAGGGGCAGCTCGATCGGGATCGGGTCCAGGTGGGATTCTGTCGAGATCGGGGTCCAGGTGGGAATATGTCGGGTCGGGTCGGCAGTCCAGGGAAGTTCAGGAACCTGTCTTCGGGCCCTATATAGGGCTGCTGTGATCCAAATAACTATTCTAATCCTGGAATTAGAATAGTGATGTCCTATATATAAATATATATATATATATATAAACAAAAAAGAAGCTAGCCAACTCTGCCTCACAGAGCTCCCCCGATTTGGTGCTTTTGCTGTCGTTGGATCGCGGTAAAATTCCCACCTGGCTCTTCTCGGCCGTTAGATATTCACCGCATGTTTTACCTTATTATTTCTTTCACATGAGTATGACCGGTGGGCCAAGTTGTTGGTGGGGTCGCATTGTGTTGGCTGGGTGTGTAGTGGACGGGTGTGATTGGTTTCTCCTCGCATAGAGCCCATTGGGTAACCGTGCGAACCCTAGACCCAATCCACAACCCCCACGCTCCTCACTCCTCCCTCCCTTGTCCGCCGCCACGCTCCCTCCCTCCTCTTCCTCCTCCTCCCTCCCTCCTCCTACTCCCTCGTCTCCACGGCCTCCGCCCTAGGAGCCCCATCACTGACTGCTACTCCTCCACCACCATGACTCTTCCTCCTCCTCGCCTTCCCATCGCTCATGCACAGGTTGCCACCATGGCAGAGCAGGGACAGTGCTGGGTCGTCAAGATGGGGTGGTTACGAAGGCTTCCCAGCCCGACGACACCGTCATGGGAGGAGGCTCACCATCGAAGAGTAGCCACAGGTGCACAACATCCAAAGGGGTGCAGCCGGGAGGAGGTGAGAATAAGTTGCTCGATTGACAAGAGCAGAGCAGTGGTTTGGATCGAAGGGGCCTGCATGTCCACGCCGCCACCTAGAGTCACCCTCACTGCCATCTCAAGCCGCAACCGTGAGTCAACTGCACCACTGCCACCAGGAATCTCGTCCCCGACAAGGTTACTTCCTCTGAATCCCTTCTGTACCTGCTCCTCCTACCCTGCTTATTACATGTGTGATTTGTGTGTGCTTGCTGCTGCCATGCTACGTTCGTACGTTCTTGCTCATTGTGTGCGTGCGATCTTGCTTGTTGTGTGCGTGCTTGCTGGCTTGCTGTTGGGTGCTTTGTCGCTGGGTGTTGATCCGCTGATGGCCTGATGCCGGTGCTTTGCTATATATATATTTGTATAATGCTTGTATCATGCTTTATTGTAAACTGCTTGCTGTGGCTGACTTGTTGATGTTGCTGCTTTGCTGGCCAGGGAAGTTCAGTGAAATAAAGACACATGAGATATTCAGTTATGTTGATTGGGGAAATTAATGATCATTCAGTCAACAAATGGGGTAGTATTCTGATCTTATTTCATCTCATGCATTGATTATTTGGTGTCTTCTTTGCATGCATATGTTATTATTTATTTATATATACTTGTTGTATCTTTGCACTGCTGTTTTTACAAATTGTCGTATCCTATATGCCTGTTTCCATATAATCGTATCTATGTTTTTGTACGGTGCTTCATCGCAAAAACTTATACTTACTAAAGAAAGAGTTCCTTTTCTTGTTCCCATTGCTCGATAAGTATGATCATGTTTCTACTAAGGGATATTTAAATTAGTGTCGGAGTAATGGGCCACGGGTAGGCTAACCCGAGCCCCTGAACCTTTCAAAACATCGGGGCAGACTGCACCCCTCAAGACTCCGCGATAAGGAGCCGCCTTCTGGGAGTCGGCGGCAAGGCCGCCGACTGTCCATCACGACCGAGTCCCAAGGGACGAATTCGAGATAAGCCGACTCCTATCAGCGACTTCCAGACAAGCCGGCTATGGGGAGTCGGCCCGCGACTCTGACTACCTCCGGCCTTCGCCACGATGATCGGGACGGCGTACGGCCACCGCATGGCCCATCCCCCTCCCGCTTACGAAGGGCCGGCATGGCTACAGTGCGCTGTATCGATGGAGATCTCCATCCGGTGCGGCACTGTTGCCATCCTTACCCTGACCTCAGCCCCTGTGGCGGCACACTGTGCCCACGACGGCCTGCCTATACGGCCCAGAGACGGCGGGTCCCACCCGTCAGTGGGGGTACAGAAGACGGCAAGAGCGCCACAAGTCGGACCCGTTGGGAGTCGGCCCCCGGGAGTCGGCCGGCCCCTCCCACGGGCCCCACATGCCATTAACCAGACATGACGGGGAATGGCAACAGTGATCGCCCGTCAGGCGGCGGCACTGTTGCCATGACCCCATGACCAAGCCAGCGTCATTAGAAGCACGGCTACAATACCAGGCCTGTCAGCGGGGCCCGCCAGTCGGCGGGCCCCAGCAGTCGGCGGAGAAGACGGTGGCCTAAGAGACAGACGGCTGGGACACACACCCATCCGGATTACCATTATATCCCTAGGGGGAGGGCCTATATAAGCCCCCCGGGGCACCCATGCAAGGGGGATCTCTCCTTTAGACTAGACCAGATCATATAGGAAGGAGGGAGCTAGCCTCACCTTCTCCTACCTCCAGGAAACAGCTCAAGGAGCAACCTTGTACTCACTTTGCCATAGTGATCATGCGGAGACCCCGTAGAGCAGCAGTAGGGGTGTTATCTCCACGGAGAGCCCTAAAGCTGGGTAAGATTCGCCGGCGTGCATGCCTTTGCCTCATCCCGTTTCCAGGCATCGGCGACGTTCTACTGGCCCCTACCATGATAAGCCATCCTTTGGCATATGTCGCATCCAACCCCCGACATTTGGCGCCCACCGTGGGGCCTGGTGCACCGTCGTCTGGAGACCTGCTCTGGACGGGAACCCTCTTCCTCCCCAACGAGCGTAGCCAGGCCGGCACGCCCGATGGCGCTTGCCACGACGCGCTGCAAAGCATCGATGATGCCTGTGCGGCGAGCGGCCTTGCCGATCTTCTTGGCGAGGCTCAAATCTCCGACGAGCCCGCATCTGATGCGGGCACAGGCTGCCCCGAGCGCCGCCTCGTCAGCCTCCTCGACCAACTCCACGTCTCCGGCGAGCCTACCGCGGACTTGGAGCGGCCGGCTCCACCGACCCGATGCTTGTTGATTCCGACACCGCGTCGCTCGACGCCTTCCCCTACGACATGATCGTCTTCGACGATCCTCTCCCATGAGCCGACAGCGGCAGCAGCGTCGTCACCGAAGTATTCATCATCAGCCATGGCACCACCTCCGACGAGAACACCCGCGACGCCCTACAGGCCACTTTGCACGACCTGTCCGCCCCCATCCCGGTGGACGCTGACGCCGAGGCGCTGGAGGCACGCCGCCTTGCCCTTCTTGCGGAGGGCTAGAAGATCGCCACCATGAGACGCCTCACGGAGTCCCACTAGCGTGAAGTCGACCGCGCCGCCTTCGGCATGCCACCTCCAGAGGGGCCAAGCCGAGTCGGCGTCGTCAAGAAACGCGGCGCGGCCATTGCCAGCATGCTGGGAGCGGAACGCCCGGTCTACGCCACACCCCTCGAGAACCTACGCGCTGCCCAGTCGATCGTTGATGAGCTCAACGGACTGGGGGCCGACGAGCTCCCCTACATGACCAGACGCATCCAGCAGCTGATCGATGCGGCCGCAACCTGGCATGAAGCTGACGTCCGATCTGGAAGTCCCCCTCACCGAGAGCACGGCACAACGTCGCGTACGCCGACTGCGGGTGGCGCCCGTGCAAGACAAGAGAAGGAGCCGGCTGCTAGCCACAGCCGGACTCGTATTACCATCGAGCGCGACGCAGAAGGCCGCCCCCGAGGAGTGGAGCGACGAGGCGACCTGCCGCCTCCTCTGCCTCGCGGGGAAAGATACCCTACCCCGCCGCCTGTCGAGTATCCGACTCTCAGCGGCCGACTTGGTCGCCATGAAGGAGTCGGCGAGAATGATGCCCGCCATCGGATCGACGCCTAGCGCGACCTCTGACCCTGGAAGAAGAAGATGGTGTCGGCCCGCCGTGTTTCGGCCCCCGCATCAGCGACGAGCCCTTTACCAAAGGGTTCTCGCTCCCAAGAGACACGCCCAAGTACGACGGCTCCATGAAGCCGGGAGACTGATTGATCGACTACTCCACCGCCATTCGCATAGCGAATGGCAATGGACGCGTTGCCGTGAAATATGTCCCCCTGATGCTCCAAGGCACGGCGCGCACCTGGCTCAACAGCCTCAAGCCTTACAGCATCAATAGCTGGCTAGACTTCACCGAAGCCTTCATACGCAACTTCACCAGCACTTACAAGCAGGCTCCCAAGCCCAGACAGCTCTCCTTGTGCGTACAAGGGCCCAGCAAATCGACCCGCGACTACCTCACGCGTTGGGCCGAGCTCCGCAACTCCTGTGAAGGAGTGCACGAGGTCCAGGCCATAGAGTACTACACCGCCGGGTGCCGCGAAGGCACCCTCCTCAAGCACCGACTCCTCTGCGACGAGCCGGTAACCCTTGATGAGCTACTAGTCATAGCGGACAAATATGCCACGGCCGACTCCTGAATGAAGAACAAGCTTCGGGTAGACGCCTCCGGAAAAGTGCTGCAATCCGGCTCCCAAGACGCCGGCTGGAGAATCAAGCCGGCGCCCGTATCAAAATGATCACAAGCGCAAAGCCCCTCAGCCGGCTTCCAACAGTCGGCAGGTGACCACGATCAAAGAAGAGCGGCCTGAGGGACAGCCGGCTCCGAAGAAGCAGAAGGGCGGCAGACCGGCTTGGCAGCCGGCCTTCTCCTATGAGCAGACTCTAGATGGCCCCTGCAAGTTCCACAGCAGCGTGAAGCCGTCGAATCACACCACCCGGAAATGCCACTGGCTCATCCGAATTGCCAAGGGAGACGGCCTCCTGCCTCCTCCGCCTGCTGGGCCGCCACCTCCTCCGCAGCCCCAGCAGCCGGCCGTCAGGCCAGTCGGCGCGATACAAGACGAGTACCCAGAAGAGCATGGAGCCTACATGGTGTTCACCAGTGTGGCTGACGATCGACGCAGCCGGCGGCAGCAGCAGCAAGAGGTGAATGCAGTAGCATCAAGTACTCTAGAGTTCATGCACTGGTCCGAGAAGCCTATCAGTTGGAGCAGAGCTGATCACCCAGAGGTGATGCCGAGTCCGGGCTCCTATGCCCTGGTCTTAGGTGCCACCTTTGCCATAGATAGGCGGGCCGCTCGCTTCTTGCGAGTGCTGATAGACGGAGGCAGTAGCATCAACATTCTGTACAAGGATACCATGGAGAAGTTAGGAATCAAGCAAAGACAGCTTTAGAGCAGCCGGACTATGTTCCACGGCATTGTTCCTGGCCTTTCCTGCTCACCAATCGGCAAGATCCTGATACACGTCCTCTTTGGGGACAAAGATCATTTCCGCCGAGAGCCAGTTTGGTTTAAAGTGGTGGACCTCGAAAGCCCGTACCATGCGCTGCTTGGCCGACCTGCTTTGGCCAAGTTCATGGCGGTCCCCCACTACGCCTACCTCAAGATGAAGATGCCGAGTTCCAAGGGAATTCTGACCATAGCCGGCGACTACAGAAAGTCGTCTGCTTGCATGGCCGAAAGCAGTCGTCTAGCCGAGTCCCTGGTGATCACAGCCGAGAGGCGGCTTCTTGACCGGGTTGTGGCAATGGCCGGCAAGCAGCCCGAGATGTCGCCCAACCCCAAGGAGTCAGAAGCTGAAGGTTCGTTCAAGCCGGCTAAAGAGATAAAGAAGATACCCTTGGACCCGGAGCACCCAGAGAGGTACGCTATCATAGGTTCAAACCTTGACAGCAAATAGGAAGGTGAGCTCGTCGATTTCCTCCGTGAGAATCGAGACATCTTTGCATGGTCCCCTAAAGACATGCCAGGTGTACCGACGGAATTCGCCGAGCACAAGTTACATGTACGATCTGATGTGAAGCCGGCAAGGCAGTCCTTGCGCCACCTGTCAGAAGAGAAGAGAAGAGTTGTTGGAGAAGAGATAGCCCGGCTCATGGCAGCCGGCTTCATTATGGAAGTATTTTTCCCAAAGTGGTTAGCAAACCCGGTCCTGGTGCTGAAGAAGAACAAGAAGTGGCGGATGTGTATTGACTACACAAGCCTCAACAAAGCTTTCCCCAAGGACCCATTCGCTCTGCCGAGAATTGATCAGGTGATAGACTCCACAGCCGGATGCGAGTTGTTGAGCTTCTTAGATGCATATTCAGGATATCACCAGATCAAGCTGAACCCGGCTGACAGACTGAAAACCACCTTCACCATGCCGTTTGGAGCCTTCTGCTACCTGACCATGACGTTCGGCTTGAGGAATGCTGGCGCCACCTTTCAGTGTTGCATGCAGAAGTGTCTCCTCAAGCAACTCGGCAGAAACTCCCATGTCTACGTGGACGATGTGGTGGTGAAGACGGAAAAGCGTGGAACACTGCTGGAAGACCTCAAGGAAACCTTTGAGAACCTGCGCCGATTCCAGATCAAGCTCAACCCTGAGAAGTGCGTCTTCGGAGTACCAGCCAGCCAACTCCTTGGCTTCCCGGTCTCTGAATGCGGCATAGAGTGCAACCCTATCAAGATCAAGGCCATCGAGAGGATGGAGGTACCCAGCCGACTGCTAGATGTGCAAAAGTTCACCGGCTGCTTAGCGTCCATCAGCCGTTTCATCAGTCGGCTGGGCGAGAAGGCCCTCCCCTTATACCAGCTCATGAAGAAGACAACCTTTTTCGATTGGAACCCCAAGGCGGATGAAGCTTTTCTCCAGTTAAAGAAAATATTGACTACTCCCCCTGTGCTGGCGGCCCCGACTCCCAAAGAGCCCATGCTCTTGTACATTGCCGCCACCAGCCGGGTAGTCAGCACAGTCATTGTAGTCGAACGCAAGGAGGAAGGCAAGGCGCTACCTGTCCAGAGACCGGTATATTACTTGAGGGCGGTACTGTAGGCCTCCAAGCAGAACTACCCCCACTACCAGAAGATGTGCTACGGCGTGCACTTTGCCGCCAAGAAGCTGAAGCCTTACTTTCAGGAGCATCCAATCACTGTGGTTTGCACAGCCCCACTAGCCGAGATCATCGGAAGCCGAGATGCTTCTGGCCGAGTGGCCAAATGGGCCATTGAGCTGGCTCCCTACACCATCTACTACCAGCCCCGCACCGCCGTCAAGTTGCAAGCACTGGCCGACTTCCTCGTCGACTGGGCCGAGACCCAGTACCTGCCGCCAGCGCCCGACTCCAGCCATTGGCGGATGCATTTCGACGGCTCCAAGATGCGCATCGGCTTGGGAGTCGGCGTTGTCCTCACTTCCCCCAAAGGCGAAAAGCTCAGATATGCACTGCAAATCCATTTCGCCGCCTCCAACAACGTCGCTGAATATGAGGCACTCATTCACGGGCTCCGGCTTGCCAAAGAACTCGGCATTCGCCGGATCTTGTGTTACGGCGACTCCGACTTGGTGGTCCAGCAGTCATCTGGCGACTGGACGCCAAGGATGCAAACATGGTGAGCTACCGTTTCCTTGTACAGTAACTCAGTGGATATTTTGAGGGGTGCGAGTTCCTTCACGTGCCAAGAAATGACAACGACCAAGCAGACGCCCTGGCACGAATTGGCTCCACCCGCCAAGCAATACCATGTGGCGTCGCCCTTCGGCGCCTTCTCAAGCCATCTGTCAAGCCTTCACCAGAATCAGACTCCATCTTTGTGCCGGCTCCCCCCGAAGAAGTCGGATCCGACTCAAGAGCCCCAGGAGGCGGCAAGAGAATTCTCGCAAATGACTCCAAGAACGCCGCAGTCGAAGCCGGCCCGGGGACTTCAGAACCCGGCCCGGGGACTGCGGTGACCAGTCCGAAGACTCCAGAACTCGACCCGGGGACTGCGCCAGTCGGCCCGGGGACTACGCCAGTCGGCCCGCGGACTTCATCAATCCAACAAGCGGCCGCAGACTCCAGCCCGCCGCCTCCCAGCCCAGCCGCCCTCGTCCAAGTCGTAGTACTGACGGTTGAAGAAATAGCAGCACCCTCATGGGCCCAGCCCATCCTCAAGTTCCTAGTAAGCAAAGAGCTGCCAACTGATGAAATCCTAGCTCGGCAAGTACAACGCCGAGTGGCAGCTTACACCATAGTCAACAGAGAGTTGGTCAGGCGCAGCGTCACTGGTGTCTACTAGCATTGCGTCGAGCTAGAGCAAGGCCAAGCAATTCTCAAAGACATCCATCAAGGCGAGTGCGGCCACCATGCGGCTTCAAGAGCACTCGTCGCCAAAGCCTTTCGGCACGGTTTCTTCTGGCCAACCGCCTTGGAAGAGGCCAAAGAATTGGTCCAAAAGTGCAAAGGGTGCCAGAAGTTTTGCTCCAAACCACATCAGCCGGCTTCCGCACTCAAGACTATCCCCATTGCCTGGCCCTTTGCGGTTTGGGGCCTGGACATGGTGGGACCATTCAAAACAGCACGAGGCGGCCTAACTCACTTACTTGTCGCGGTGGACAAGTTCACCAAGTGGATAGAAGTAAAGCCCATCAAGAAGTTGAATGGTCCGACTGTAGTGACTTTCATCGCCGACATCACGACTCGCTACGGCATACCACACAGCATCATCACCGACAATGGCACAAATTTCGCCAAAGGTGCCTTGGCCCGTTTCTGCATGATACAGGGCATCCGACTGGACTTAGCGTCCGTTTCCCATCCGCAGTCAAACGACTAGGTAGAGCAAGCAAACAGCCTCATCCTGTCCGGCATCAAGCCTCGGCTGGTCGAACCACTGGAGCATTTGGCCGGCTGTTGGCTTGACGAGTTGCCAGCCGTCCTCTGGAATCTGCGCACAACTCCAAACAAGTCAACCGGTTTCACACCTTTCTTCCTCGTCTACGGTGCTGAAGCCGTCATCCCGACGGACATAGAGTTCGACTCCCCGTGAGTCACCATGTACACCGAGGAGGAGGCAGAAGAATCATGTCAAGACGGTGTCGATCTGCTGGAAGAGGGCCGGCTGTTGGCACTCAGCCGGTCCAGCATCTACCAGCAGAGCCTGCGCCGATACTACAATAGGAAGGTCAGGCCGAGATCTTTCCAAGAGGGAGACCTTGTGCTCCGACTGATCCACCGAACAGCCGGTCAGCACAAGCTGTGGGCACCTTGGGAAGGCCCCTTCATTATCAGCAAAGTGCTGGGCAACGACTCCTACTACCTGATCTACGCTCAAAAGCCCCGAGCACGCAAGAGGGACGACTCCGGCAAAGAGACGGAATGCCCATGGAATGCAAATCTTCTCCGAAGATTTTACAGTTGATGCAGTATGTATCACGCTACCCTTTGTATTAAAGTACCAAGACTTCGGGCCCCCCGAGGCAAGCTCGGGGACTGCCTTTTTTTGTTATCTATATGATAAGAATTATGCCTTCGGAGTATGCTACTCTTTGTTATGCCTCTTGGCACCAGGCTCGACTAGTCGGCCCGGGGACTCGCCGCCTCGCGCTATGAAATGCTTCCTGCAGTCATACAAGTAGTGTGGTGCCTAAGTCGTCTCCTGTCAGAAGCCGCAGCTCGCAGAGCGACTGTTTGGTGGGCAGGAGTAAGGAAGAATGGGCGCCCACATGAAAAATGGCTAAGGACTCAAAGCATAAGCATAGCCTAAGCCGGCTTCCAGCCTCTCTTAGCACAGTCGACTCTTGAGCAGTCGGCTTGCCACTTTCTATCCGACTTGTTAAAAGACTCTAAAAAATGGCCAAGTACTTGCCTTCACAAAAATAGCCAAGCATTTGATCCAGAGGCGGTCCGCAGAGCGGCCGTCCTACTGGCAAGGCGGCGACTAAGGGAAGGCGGCAAAGGAAAAAGCCAAAAGAGCAATGAGCAAGGAAAGATAGAACTCGGATAAATATTTACATAACATAGGCCCTTGGCCGGATCTTCAAGCAGAAGTCCAAAATACACCCCGCGGGTGGAATTGTTCGAATTAACAAGTTCTTCAAAGACTACTAGAACAGATAAAATGAAGGCAAGACGGCAGCCTAGGAAGCGGCAGACGGGATTGGAGGATCGGAAGAGACGGCGGTGTCAGGCGCCGGGGCGGCCGGCTGGACGGTCTCGGCTTGGTTGTCTCCGGCGGCAGCCGGCTCGGTCGGGCGCGGCTTGTCGCTGGAGGCGCGATCGAGCTGAGGCTGGTCACCCACTCCGCCTTCTGGCGCCTCCGTCTCACCTCCGTCCTCTGCCTCACCTTCCTCCTCGGCGCTGGAACCGATCACCTCCGTCGAGTCCTTGTCGTAATCCGGGTTCATCCCGAACCACTCCGGCGGCGCCTCCCTGCCGTCTTTAGCCTGATCAGGGACGAAGATGCTGGTGTCGGCATAGTCGGCAATCGCCGCAGCATGAGCGACGAGAGCGTCTTCCACAGCTACCAGCTCCGCCTGGGCCTCTGACCGGAATGCGGCCAGTCAGTCCAGGTCCAGCCCTGGATACCACGCCTTGACGAATTCCAAGGCCCGACGCGCTCCAGCCTGGGCCAAGGAACCCTTCCAAGCCTCAAGACGACCAACTGTGACCTCCAGCCAGTCGGCAGTCCGACTGGGAGTGCGCAGAACCGGCATGTCTGGCCACAAGGGAGCAATCGCATGGGCGCCGACACGTTGAAGCCGGCGCAGCATCTGATGGACCGGCCGCAGACGAGCCTCGAAGCTCAGAAGCTGCTCATCGAGGGTCCGAGGGGCGTTGGCGGCAATCTCCGCACCGTCTGCCCTCCACACCTCGCGATTAGCCTCGATGGCTTGGGTAGCCGCCTGCGAGTGGCCAGGGAAGAAGTCTGCCAAGACAAAAAAAAGAAGCAAGTCAGAAAATTAGGAGTCAGTCTGACCCATAGTCGGAGGCTCAAAGAAAGAAAGGAAACGAAGAAACTCACCGTCGACGATGTCCTCAATCTCATGGAAGCCGGAGGTCAGCTGTGCCTCCTTGTCGGTCCAGGAGGAGCGCTCGCTTTCGAACTCGGCCAGGAGAGCAGTCTCTCTCTTCTCTGCCTCGTCCTGCGCCTTCTTGAGCAGCTCCTTCTGCTCCGCCAGCTGGGCGGCCAGCAGGTCGCGCTCCGCGGCGAGTTTGCTGCACTCCTCCCCCATGGCACGCAAGGCGGTGTTGGCCTTGCCCAGCTGCTGCTGGAGAGTGGTGTTCGCCTCTGAAGAATAAAAAGGAAAAGACGTTAAGTCATCAACAAAGAAGGTCGCCAAGAAGATCCTGCCCGATTGCTCAGCAGTCGGCCCGAATCTCGGGGACTACAGCCCACGGGTGCGCCAGCGCGCCCCCGAGAAGAAGAAGGAGGACTCACTCCGACTCACCGACAAGTCGGCAGTCCACCTGCCCAGCTCCTTGTGATTGCGGTTGAAGGCAGTGACGCAGAGATTATGATACTCCTGTGATAAGAATTTCCAGACGAAGATAAGTATTGGGACTCGCCAGAAGGATTTCCAAGCCACCTGCTCAGCAGCCGGCCCGAAACTCGGGGACTACACCCAGTGGGTGCGCTGGCGCGCCCCCACAGAGAAGAACAAGGAAAAATAAAGTTAAAAATGAAAGCATACCCGGACGGCTGCTCGCGACGCCAGATGTGCCTTGGTGCAGTTCTGGATGGCGTCACCCTCGGCTCGCAGTTTCGCCTGAACATCCAGAACCGCCTAGTTCAGCGGGCCCGTGCCGCCTCCTCGCACCCACCCAAGGGGCGCGGCGCTCGTCGCCTCAGCGTCTGGGATGGCCGAGCTGGCGGCGCCGGTCTCCAGGGGGCGTGGCACCGAAGTCGCCTTCTCAAGGCGGCGGCGCGCTGGCAAGGCGACTTGGAGGAGCAGCCTCACCACGGACTCGTCCTCAGTCGGCGGCACCGGCGGGCCTGCCGGCTGCCTACCCTGCACACTCCCGGACAGCAGTGGAGGCGGCGGTGGCGGCACGGCCGTGTCCGACATGGAGGCCTCGCCTCTTTCCCTCTCCATGACGGGGTTCTCGCCGCCGGCTTCCCATGTCTGCCCTGTGAACTCCGGGAGCGGCAGTGTGGAGTTCAGCGGGATGACGAGCAGCACCGATTGGCACTGCGCGGCCTCCTCAGCTTGCCGCCTTGCCGCAATGGCGGCTTCGGCCTCTTCCAGCTTCCTCTGGGCGGAGGCCGCCGCCTTCTGGGCCTCCGCCTTCTCCAGGCGGGCGGCCTCGTCCTCGTCGCGCTTCTCCCGCGCGTCCCGCTCCGTCGCCTCCCGGAGGTCGGCGGTAGGGTCAATCCGCCGAGTAGTGGCGAATGTCTCTGCCGACCCCATGACGGAGGCGGCGGCGACCCTCTCGAAGGTAAGAGGAGCCCTAAAGCGAGGAAGGCATGTAAAAGATTTGGACAAGACTCACCAGCAGAAAACTAGACAAAGGCGGAGGCACTTACGCAGAAACCGGTGGTGGCTTCTTCACTTCCTTACGGAAGTGGTTGGCCTTCGCGATCGCCTCCTCCCACTTGGTTGCAGCGGCCATCCCCTTGAACTTCTTCGACCGGCCGCCAAGCAGGCTCGGCCCGGCCCGGCACCTCTTCACGCCGCCTTGACCATCCAAGCCGACAGTGGAGCGAGGCGGGGCGACTTCCCCCTCGGCGTCGTCATCAGGCCAGTCAGCAAAGGTGGCCGAGGGCCTGAAGACTCCTCCTCTCCCTCCTCCTCCTCCCTCGGCGTCGGCCTCCATCGCCACGGCCCCCAAGTCAGGGTCGTCGACGTTGCTCTCCGCTCGGTCGGGGATGAACTGACAGGGCGGGTCCGCGGTGCTGGCTGAGGGCTGGATGAGGGGATTCTGACTCAAGAAAAACCAAGACAATCAGAAGTCGGACTCGACTGCAAAAGAAGGCAAAAGAAGAAGAGAGACGACTTAGAGCAGGCGGAGGGTTGGCGCGTGAGTAGGACTCCTTGCCGAACCGCCAATCCGCCGTAAGACTGCAGTTCGCGATATAATTCACCGTGTACGCCACCTCCGCGTGGGGCATGTCCTTGGAGCACAGCCGACTCGGGTCCCGGTGGCCGCTCATCTAACAGATCAGATGAGGTCGGCCTTGGAGTGGGAGGACTCGGCGCGCCACGAAGGCGGCCAGCAAGTCGGCCCCGGTCAAACCCTCCGACTGTGTCAGCACTCGGAGTTGCGTGACGGCGGCGGCGCCAGCGGGAGTCAGCATCTTGACCCTGTGGGACCAGCTGGGGAGCCTCCCAGCCGGTGCGCCGGCTGCGTAAGGCGGCAGATTGACCCAGTCGCTGTCGGAGGCACGTTCTTCACGTAGAAATATGACCGCTGCCAGATCTTCACCGACTTGATCAGCGGGATGGTGGGAAACGGGTTGTCGGCCACCGATCTCCGCATCGCGATGAAGGCACCACACTGAGCCGGCACGCCGATGACGTGTGTGCCAAGCTTGGACTGAAAGAACTCCCCCCACAGCTCGATGGTGGGGAGAACACCGAGGAAGCCTTCGCACAGGATGGCGAAGGAGGCCAGCAGCACCACCGTGTTTGGGGTAAGGTGGTGCGGCTGGAGCCCGTGAAACTCCAAGAAGGAGCAGAAGAAGCTGCTCGCCGGCAGCCCCAGACCGTGCATGAGGTGCGAGCGGAATACAACCCGCTCTCCCTCCTCCGGCGCCGGCGATATTTCCTTCTCCGGCGCGGCGCGGGCTCGCACTAGGTCCGCGTCGGGGAGGCGGCGCGTCTTGCGGAGGAACTCGATGATGTCGTCGTCCACCTCGGAGCCGTCCCACATGCCGGAGCGCACGGCAGGAGGTGCGGTGGCGGAGGAAGAGCTCATCACCGCGGGTGTGGCGTGGTTCGGCGCGGCGGCGGTGAGAGGAAGAAGAAGCAAGAAGAAAGCAAGGGGAGTAGGGGAAATGGGCGCGCGTGCTCCGCTGCCCCACTCCTCCCGCCTACTTATAGGCTCGTGGGCTGAGAAGCCGAGGGGGCGTGCATGGGATTAACTGTGCACAGGACCCCATGCCCCCCACGATTTACCACAGGGAGTAACTGCGCGTAGTTATGACGTGGGAATCCCAACCGTCCGCCCGGTCGCAGCGGATCCGTTCGTGTGCCGAGGCGCGATAGTGGCGGGCGCCGCCTGAGGCCCTGTCCGTCGCGCGCGTGGGTGGGCAGACTAACCCTGCCACGTGGCGCCACGCGACAGATCTGCAACGGGCGGCCGCCCGGAAGCTTATCAGGCATGCTACCTGGATCCCGCTACAACCTTCAAACTCTTTCAGGGGCAAGACGACCTTCTGCGAGTCCGGCTCCAGCTAGTCGGCCTATAGGAAGACGGCGAGCAAGGTCCAGATTCCACCAGAAGGAAGAAACTGTTGAGACTCCTCGATATATCATCCCTCACCAGCTTCGGGGACTACTGTCGGAGTAATGGGCCACGGGCAAGCTAACCCGAGCCCCTAAACCTTTCAAAACATCAGGGCAGACTGCGCCCCTCAAGACTCCGCGATAAGGAGCCGCCTTCTGGAAATCGGCGGCTCCCTCACGGCTGAGTCCCAAGGGACGACTTCGAGATAAGTCGACTCCTATCGGCGACTTCCAGAGAAGCCGGCTATGGGGAGTTGGCCCGCGACTCCGACTACCTCCTGCCTTCACCACGATGGACGGGACGGGGTACGGCCACCGCATGGCCCATCCCCCTCCCGCTTACGAAGGGCCGGCATGGCTACAGTGCGCCGTATCGATGATGATCTCCATCCGGCGCGGCACTGTTGCAATGCCTGCCCTGACCTCAGCCCCCATGGGCAGCGCACTGTGCCCACGACGGCCTGCCTGTACGGCCCAGAGATGGCGGGTCCCACCCGTCAGTGGGTGTACAGAAGACAGCAAGAGCACCACAAGTCGGACCCATTGGGAGTCGGCCCCCGGGAGTCGGCCGGCCCCTCGCACGGGCCCCACACGCCATTAACCAGACAAGACGGGGAATGGGAACAGTGATCGCCTGTCAGGCGGCGACACTGTTGCCACGACCCCATGACCAAGCCAGCGTCATTAGAAGCACGGCTACAGTACCAGGCCTATCGGTGGGGCCCGCCAGTCGGCGGGCCCCAGCAGTCGGCGGAGAAGATGGCGGCCTAAGAGACAGACGGCTGGGACCCACACCCATCCGGATTACCATTGTATCCCTGGGGGGCGGGCCTATATAAGCCCCCCGGGGCACCCATGCAAGGGGGATCGCTCCTTTAGACTAGACCAAATCATATAGGAAGGAGGGAGCTAGCCTCACCTTCTTCTACCTCTAGGAAACAGCTCAAGGAGCAACCTTGTACTCACTTTGCCATAGTGATCATGCGGAGACCCCGCAGAGCAGCAGTAGGGGTGTTATCTCCACGGAGAGCCCTGAAGCTGGGTAAGATTCGCTGGCGTGCATGCCTTCGCCTCATCCCGTTTCCAGGCACCGGCGACGTTCTACTCGCCCCCACCATGATAAGCCATCCTTTGGCATATGTCGCATCCAACCCCCGACAATTAGTGCCCCTGGTTCCTTAGTTGTACTCACTTTTCCCCATGCTCCAAACGTTTGCTCACTTTTCCCCTCTTCCTGAGCTGAAACTCTCACAAATTCTCATTGCGGGCGTTTGCCGTCTTGACCGTCCATTGACCGTTAATTGCTGACGAGTGGCGCCGAGTCTTCGTCTGACTGTTGCTTGCTGACGGGTGGAACCGCAAGGAGACACGTATTGGGCAGCTTGTCTGAATCTGAAACAGATCTAGACATGCCGCACTGCACCGCGCCGCCCCGCCCCCTCCGTCGGCGTCGTGCCGCGTCCACCGCAGTTGTTTCCTCCACCCTATGCCATATTCCATTCGTCGGCGACGCTGCGTCTCCGCCAGATATAGCCCACCTCCCCATCTGGGATTACATAGCGATGTTGAGTGAGGACGCCCGGAATGCAGTCGACCGTGGAGAGGATTGGGTTGAATCCGCGGCAGATAATTCATGGATTAAACCTGGGTAAGCATTGTTTCCTCTCGAATTGACGTTCTAAATCGTATTGTAGGCCGTATTTGACTTCTGTTTTCTTGAATCGTTCGAATTTGTGCTCGATTTTACCTGGCTAACTGAAGCCTTTGTTTCCTCCCCCCAACAAAATAGGATTGATCATGTGCTGGCTTTCCGGCTGGTGATTAGATTGGAAACTAGTGTGCTGCGTGGTACTAAACCGCATTTGATTTCATCATTTTTCTATCCCAAAGTGGTAGAAACCAGCATATCTTTCAAAGATTTGCGAGCTGAGCTCCGAAACACCTATCCCTGGAGTGATGCCGATGTTGTTGAACTGAATTACTTCAGCAGTGACGAGCAAAGATTTCTCCCACTAACTTGCGACGATCATATGCCGTTGCTTTTTGCTGGGATTACTGGCTACCGATTCGGTAAACTCCAAATCGATGTGCTTCAGCCACGCGCAGAACAGGCGAAGGGGAAGGGAGTTCAGACATCATCTGTCTATGCTAATAGCCAGCACCCTGGCACTCCTTGTAGGTCGACACCAAATAAAGCAAGCGGTTCATGGAGCCACAACATGCCTGCTGCCAATTCTGGTTCCGATTCAGCTGCTACTTCTCGTGTACCTTTTATAGTTGGTGTACAAGAAGATGCAGAACCCGACGAGGCAGTGCCTACAAATGATGATGAAGACGAGATGATGTTTCCTGAACTGGTCGATGTAGCCAGTCAGCAAGCAGTGGATGACGAATATATGGAGGAGCCCATCATCCAAGCTAGGTTTGATGACACTGACGATGAAGAGAAGGTGGAGAACATGGACAGCTTAATCGAGGATGAATACGATGGTGATGACATGCCAACAATTGAGTGGAACAGGGAAAAACCTGAGCTTAGTGTAGGTACCATTTTCCAATCAATGGTGGACTATCGGAATGCAGTGACAACATGGTGCATTATATCTGAGAACAACTATACGATTAAAATGAGTGAGCCGGCAAGGTTCACAGTTTTTTGTCCATATCCTAGGTGTAGGTGGAAGTTGCATACACCTCGTATGAGAAAGAGCAAATATATTCAGGTAATCCAAGTTCAGTTAGTAATTTAGTTTCTTATCGTTGAGTAAGGTTTCTTAACTATTCTTTACCCTTTTATTTTGTTTCAGATAAAGAAAAACCCACACAAGCACACCTGTCCAACTGGAGGGGGAGGGGGGAAGGCCAAAACCAAGCTAGCAAAAACTAGGTGGGTGGCAGGTGCTATATTGGATTGGCTGAGAGAAGAACCTGGACTTGGTCCAACAACACTCCATGGGAAGCTTTTTGAGAAGTACAAGATAGAAATTCCTTACATGAGAATTTTCAATGCTAGGGAAAAGGCTCTTGACAGAATTAATGGTCAATGGAATGAAAGTTTTCAGCTGCTTTACACTTTCAAAGCTGAAGTGGAGATGGCAAGTCCAGGGAGTTTTGTAGAGATTGACAAGCATACAGTTCCATTCAAAATAAAAGGGAAGTCATTTCAGAAGGAGTGCTTCAGAAGGTCTTTTGTTTGTTTCAAGGCTTGCTGGCAGGGGTTTCTTGATGGTTGCAGGCCCTATTTGGCCGTAGATGCTACACATTTGACTGGAAGATGGAGAGGACAGCTAGTAGCAGCTTCTGCAGTTGATGGACACAACTGGCTATTCCCAGTTGCATTTGGTGTGGTGGAGGCAGAGTCTGAGGAAAGTTGGGTCTGGTTTCTGCAGCAGTTGCGCAACATTATAGGCACACCCCCAGGTTTAGCTATACACACAGATGCTTGCAAGGGTTTAGAGAGTGCAGTGGAAATTGTATTCCCTGGAGTGGAGCATAGGGAATGTATGCGACACCTAGCGCATAATTTCAAAAAGAAGTTCAAAGGTAAAGTTTATGATGAGAACTTATGGCCAGCATCATACACATGCAGCAAAAGGAAGCATGAACACCATTTGAGAGTGTTGTATGCTCAAAATCCTCTTGTGAAGGAGTACATGGATACACATCATGGCAAGGTGTGGTCAAGAAGCAAATTCAACGAAATCTACAAAGTAGATTATATGACCAGTAACCTTGCAGAATGCTTCAATTCAAAGTTTAAGTCAGTGAAAGGGCTCTTGTTGTGGCAATCATTTGACAAGATGAGGCAAATGATCATGATAAATATGGCTCTTCGCAAAAGAATTGCAGAAACACAATATGTTGGTCATCAAATGCTCCCATCACTGATTAAGGCATTGCACTTGAAGGCAAGAGGACTGAAGATGAAATGTATTTGATCTGGTACATATGAGGGAGAGGTTACCTATATTGACACTAAAAATAGGGTATGGAGGTATCCTGTGAACCTAAGTACTAGAGAATGTACTTGTAGGCAATGGTAGATCCGTGGGAAGCCATGCATACATGCCCTACATCTGATGACCGTTATCGGGGGTGTAGATGGTGAAGTTGATCAATATTTCTCTGAGTATTTCTCTGTTGCCAAATTTATGGCTGCTTATGCTGACAATGTGCCTGCACTATTGGGGAAAGATCAATGGAACATAGTACATCCAGGGTTCAAACTCCACGCTCCTGTCATTACTAGACCACCAGGAAGACCAAGGAACCAGAGGATTAGAGCAGGTGAGGAGGGTCGTCTACCAAAGAAGCGTGCTTGCAAAAAATGTGGAGTTCTGGGGCATATTGCTAGGCTTTGTACCAAGGCAGTGGATGCATCATTTGGAGAGGAGGAAAGATGGACAACAGCCAATGCTGAGGAGAATGCATCAGCAATGGAGACTGAAGATGCAGTGGAGAATGCAACAGCAAATGAAGTAGTGGAGAATGCAGCAGCAAATGAAGCATCTTGGTATGTGTTTGCACCCTTTGTAGAATGCAACTACACTTTTGTTTGCATTTCTTCTCTTTTTTTCCTATGGCTTATAATTTTATTTACCAGCTCTAGGGAGAAAAGGCCAAGAGATGAAGAAGCAGAAGATTTTGAAACCATGGCCTTTGATGGTTTTGAATCTATAAGAGAGGAAGAGGAGGGCGTAACTTTTCCAATTGTGCCTTTAAAGATTATTAAACCCATAGATGACCGTCAAATGGTCGTCAAGTGCTCGGCGAGTGCAACTACTCCATCAGCACCTCCACGAGGAAAACCCCAAGTAAAGCCCAAGATCAAAAGGAACAAGAGTCTGAAAGAAAAGAGCATCTCAACTAGGGAAACCAGGAGCAAGACGGTGAAGTCAGCTGCAAACACAAGGAGCATGTCGAAAATTTGAATTAAGTTGTTGGGAAATGTTTGTGTTGTCAATTTGAGGGCGAGTGGGTCGCTTAAAACTTGGTAGATTTGTATTAAGATGTTGGCATCTTAAAACTTGGTAGATTTGAGCTACTCTGAAAACTTATCAGTTGTAATAATGTTGCTTCTACTTTGGTTTCTTATTTGAGTCAGAATTCAAATTTCCATCAAAATTTGAATTTAAATCAATATTTGAATTTGGACCAAAATTTGGATTCGAGTCAAAGTTGAAGTTGAACATTGGAGGTTCATTGCTCTGTGCGGTGTATTTGATCGAGCATTTGAAGTCCAATATTCGTAGGTGAACAGTCCGAATGAGAAATGTGCTAGAAACGAGCTCGAAAGCTAGGGTAAACAGCCCTATTTGAAATCAAGTTTTTTGACTATTCCTAAATGAGGCATATATTTTTTTATTAACACTTGTTCCATATATATAGGGTAAAAACGAAGTCTCAATATTTATTGATTAATATTCATATTACTACATTTTTTTGAAAAAATATGCTTTTATTTCAAAACCGTCAAATAACATGTTTTAGATATGAAAATGAAAAAGTAAGTTCAGATCCTTCTTACTCACTCCAAAATGAAGCTATGGAGATTTTTTTGATTTTTTTAATTATTTTGAAAAAAAATTCAAACCATAAACCCTCTCTCCCTATTCTACGAACTTTGAAAATGTTCATAGGTGATAGCTCATTTGTGTGAAGACTTTTTTCATGAAAATGACCTACACCAAGTTTATATTTTTTTCTCATAACCTTGTCACATATGACGGCTATGTGCACAAGAATTACAACACTTTGATTTTTTTTTTGAATTTTTTAAAAACATTTGAACTTGATTTCAACAAATCACTTCAAAAATGATTTTTCAAAAAAACGCCCCTATACCGAGTTTATATTTTTTTATGGTAACTAGGTCTCATAAACGGACGAACTACGTTTGTTTTATATTTTTGCAATTTTTCTAATTTAGTTATGGCCATTTGAAATCTGGTCAAACCCTAATAACCCCGTTGACTCGCTCATAACCCCGCAGAAATGCTCCAAACCCTAGCGTCGAACGTGCGCCGTCGGATCCAACCAAGCGCCAAACACCACCCGTCAGATGTGGGGCAGGCATGCGCGATCCGTGTGATGCATCCTGATTGGCTACTGCACTTTCCTTCTCGTGTTTTTTATGATTTGCCCCACTTTACATATGAAATTGTATTTTTCGCACATGACCACCACATGTCAGTGTTAAGAGTTGGTTCGAATATTCAAACTGCAAAATACAATGTGGCAAATGGTCAATATAGCTTCCCCTTCTCCTCTTCTCCATCTGACAGACAAAGGCATCGAGCAGATCGAGCAATTCCTCTGTTTCTTTCCCCATCTTCTCATTCTTCTTCCTCTCGAGAAATTCCTCTATTTCTTCCTCTCGGGTGATATGTCGACCTCCTCGTCAGCCCCCCATTCCACGTGGCCGGTGTATGGTCCAGTGTCGATGACTCGATGCACTGACTACCCACGGACTGCGCCACTGAAGCGGTTAACTTAGAAGGAGGAGAAGAATGGGAACTTTGGGCGCGAGTTCGTCAAATGCGAGAGCAAGCCGGAGAGGCAGGTTAGATCTGAGTTTTCCTCGCATCCTTTATCTCTAATTTCTCAAAAAATCTGTCAGATTTGGATTTAGGTTACATGATTTCGTTTTCAGATCGTGAAGAAATGCCACCATTTCGAGTGGATGGATGATTACATCCAGAGGCTTCAAGGGTCGGGCTTGCTGGATTCGAGGGGGAATGCAATCCGCGAGTCCAATCTGCCCCATGACAGTGCCGCTCCGGCAGCAGCAGCGCGCCCGGTAGATGTCGAACTGAAGACGGAATTGAAGAAGATGAACAAGAACTTCAAGGAGCTTATTGAGTTGAAGAAGCAATCTAATCTGATAGCTTTAGGAATACTTGCTCTAGGAATTTTTTACTTGATGGCCATCTCTCGTTAGAGATGTTTGTCTACTGTTGTTGCCACTGTTTAGCAATCCAAGTCTGTTTATCTCAAATGCAACTCCGTTTAGTGCAATTGTCGATCTCTGAATGTATGCAGTTTACTGTTAAGTTTCGACACTTTCAGTTTCGGCAGAAAACAACTACCAGTTCAGTGATAGGATTATTTTGTTAGCTAATAACCTCGAGTGTTGGATCATACCCTAGCTCGTCAGATGACAGTAAGTAGTACTTGAGCAGCACAAGGGATATACATCAAGTTCATCTCTTCTCTCTCGCACTTGCCAAACTTTTGTCCTCGAGTTCGTCAGTTCTGCTAAAAAAAACCTAGTTCGCGGGCCCAAAGAGAAAGCCCAAAAACAAGCGATGTTTCTTTTTTTGTTTAGGAAGGATTGCTTTGTTCTTTTTTGTTTCTAATTGCTTTTTTTCATTAATTTGATTGCCCAATCTCTTCTATCTCATTGAGGAATTTTTTTGGCTTTCCTTTATGGGTCCCTTCATTTTTTAGAATCAAAGTATTTGCAAACCGCAGTATTATTATGCCTAGCGAACCAATACTTCATGATTAGAAAAAGAGGTCTAACCCTCTTTTTTATATACTTCAAACATAGTGTAGTTAAAACTACACTTTTGACTAAAGCCAAATATCTCAAAGTATTTGATACTTCAATATTTCCGAAAACCAAAGTATTCTTTGAAGGGAGCCCTTCTTTGAATACCTAAATAATACAGAGATCTCAAACCAAAGACGTGTACAAATGTACAATATGTTCTTATTTTTAGAAGGCATCTATAAACACATCATTTTTAGTTTGTTTGGTTAATTTTTCCAACGCCAATTAGCCGTGTCTAAACTTGGGACAAACAAAATACAAACATAACAAAGCATTAATATAACACACATAACTTAACTTAGATAGGGTTGCTAGGGTAACATAAGTTCTTACATAGACACCGATAGATAATCCCTAATAATTAACCTTACATAGATAGGGTAGCTAGCTCAGGCAACACACACACCAAACTCACACTACATAGTAGATAGATAGGGTAGCTAGGGCAACACCGCCTTGTCTTCACCGTCGTCTTCACCTTAACCGCCGGCTTCACCGTCTTCTTCGCCGCCGGCTTCAGTACTCCTCCTCCTCAAGGCCGTTGTCGCCGACGTAGTACGGGGGGCTGTGCATGCAGTTGCAAGCGGGGAAGATGCTCTCGAAGTCGGTGAAGATGTTATAGGTCGTGAATGCAATGAACTTGCACCCACACCAATACACCTTGCCGAGCAGGTAATAGGCATCGAACCTGTTGGTGAAGTGGACGACGAGCCCTACCACTGGAGCGTTGGCGTGGGGACGCTGCTCCACGATGTTGAACATGGGCGGCGAGCCCGCCGGGAGGTGGTGGAAGCCCGCACGGAGGAACCCCCGTGCAAGCTCAGTGCTTCCCCTCCAGCGGGAGAATGCCCACACGCGGAGAGATTCCTCGACGACAACGTTGGTGGGGTACCACCGTTCCGGCACGGTGGGCGGCGCTTGGAACGTCCGCCCGTTGTACTGCATCTTGCTCGCTTCGCTGAGTGGAACGGCTTTGGCTTTTGGGGGAAGAAGAGAAGTTGGAGCCGCAGATGGATCTGTAGAAGAAGAGGCAATGAAGGGCAGTTTAAATAGCCGGGGGAGACGCAGTGGGTACACGTGCAACCGGCGTAGATTGTGTCTCAGTGCGTGCGTGAACTGATGCGATCATCAATTTGTGAACGTGAATCAATGCGAGCGTGCTTTGCATGCTCTGCGTTGGCGGCTGCCTGCCTCCCCCTTCTGCATGCTCTGCATTGGCGGCTACCTGCCTACCATTCACGAGCGTGCGTGTAGCCTGCGGCGTGAACCGATGCCTCGACATATGGACGCGACCGTGCGTGCAGCCTTCCCCTTCTACCACCGGCACGTATGCCCGCGACGCGTGAAATGACGCTGCAGAGCGACTGAATCCACCGACAACCGTGCGGCATGGATCGATGCGTGCGTGTCGGTGTGCATGCATGCTATTAGGTCTAGGTCACTGGATGCGTGCGTGGCGGTGTTCGCATGCATAGCAGGCTACATCGATGCCAAAGTCGGGCATGCATAGCAAGCTGCATCCATCCATAGCAGGCTTTTTTAATTGGGCTCCCTTTTTAATTTATTACCAACAAACTAATGGTCCTGTCCTATGAACACAAACACGGCCCAAACAGCGAAGCCACAGCCATAGTCAACAGAGTCCAACGTGGCCCCACAAGTCAGTTAACGGTCAAGACGGCAAATGTCTGTTATGAACATTTGTGAGAATTTCAGCTAAGGGAATGGGGAAAAGTGAGCAAAAGTTTGAAGCGTGGGGAAAACTGAGCACAACTAAGAAATTGGGGGCACAGATGGAATAAGCCCTTCTACTAATTGATTATACTTATGATCTTTCTTTTGATTATTTTGCGATACTTCTGATTGACACTATGAGGTGCTTCCTTGTCATGAAGATTCATCCTTTACTTAAATACTGATGATGATATGGTTGTAAGTTACTCTGGTATGTGCCAATAGTTGTCTCTCCCAGAAGATTTTTTGTGGGAATAGCTTACCTAAAGAGTTGGTTTGCCCAGATGCATCATTTACTTATACACTGATGATATTGCTGTAGCTAAACAAATGGGTGAAAAAAACACATCAACCTAGCTATAAGAATGCAATCTTATGATTCATACTCACCTATGGTTGCTATATTGTACATTCTTTTGAAGAAACTATATTGTACATTTAATAACCTGACTTCTTCCATGAGAGAGCACTACTTAGAGGTTTAACTGAGTGAGATTGGGTTTAGGGACAAGAAGAGGAACCATGGGCGGGTGCTCTTGCGACTCTCGGCTGGTTCCAAGATTTTGCTTGATCGGTTTATCTGTCTGCAGGGATGGCAAGGCAGCTTGAAGGTGGTCACGGCCATCTCGCAGAGATGGTGCAAGCTGTCAAGAATCACGATGCTGGGGCACTACACTTCGCCGCCGAGTGCAAGATGGCAGAAGTGTGCGAGTACCTGTTGAGGATGTCCAGGTGGACGTGGATGCCGTTGACCAAGCAGGTGTGTCTCTGCAAATTAATGTTGGTGTTTTTTGCTCTTTTCAGATTTTAAGCTTGGTGTATAAACATACATGTCACTCACTGTATGTAACTTTCAATGCAAGATTAAAATAGGGGATAAATCATTGTGGAAGGTAAATGATTGAATAGCAAATTGGATGGGTTTACTACCATATCATTTATTTGTGACTGCATGATCTGAATTGCGCATCTCTGAAAATATGTTAGGCTCTTGCCCTTGGAAGATTAGACTGATGTGGTGTTGATTTGTAAAGACGGGACCTTACCTTTATTTTTTAAAGTTTACTTAACACACTAAATTTCCTGCATGTTTGTATTTGATATATTCCATGGGTGTTGGGTGCTACTACTTATGTTTTTGGACAGATCTTTTGCAGGTTGGGCTGTTGGTGAATTTTGATGTTATGGTTATAGTCTGCTTTCAACCCCACCCTGTACTACTCACCAGATATGGAGCCATTGTTTATATTTGGTCTCACTTTATTTCAATTACGACTAGATATCAAGTTTATAGCATGTGAACTCTAAAGCCCCAAGACTCAAGTGGCTCTAATGCTTACCCAACATTCAGAATAGAGAGATCAATATCCTGAAGCATCAGTGCATTGGTATGGAAAATAATTAAATGGTTCAGAATCTAATGATTACCCAATATTCTTGTACATAGTGGCTGAAATTACTGATCCCGCTGTCAGTTTTTTACTATGTGATGCATGCTTTTGAAGTTTCCATCTTGCCCCAGTAATGATTTGGATGATGTTCTTTTGCATACACTCTGTCTTATTAAGATTTATTTATTTAAGTGTGAATTTTTTTCATGAGTTGCATATCTTGCTTGCTATTAATTTTGTGATCTTAGTGCATTGTGCATGTTTTTAGACTTTACCTTGCGAGCTAATCGGAAAAGAGAGAGAAGGTAATGGGTGAATGAGATGTTGAAACCTATTCTCATGCCTGATTAGTTAAGCAAAGCGAGTATATAACTTAAAATAAGAACTTCTTAAATAGAATGAGAGTTTTATGTGGATAATTTGCATCACTAGAAAGATGCAACTCAGAATTTAATATGCGACCTTCCCATTTTTTTCTTTTGACTTGTGCTATGTTGTGACTATAAATAAAAGTCAAGTTCAAATTCTATCCTCCGTTGGATATATTTAAATAGTCTCATGTTTATCCAGGGGCAGTTATATTGTGCTCATGGAGTTACTCTGGCATATGTTGAAGATTCTGGTAGAACTAGCTAAAGAATCAGCACCTAGATTTGCTTTATTAGAATTTGAAGGTGCTACTGATAAAAACTGAGGGGTTTTATATATTATACTACAGAAAACTGGTGGATCGGAGATCACAGTATATTATACTACAAAAAACTGGTGGATGGGAGATCACAGTCAAGCTACTCACGTATGACTCCTATCAGTGCATCTGAGAATTCTCAAATGAGGTTTGCTTCTGTTTTAGCCCGATTTACATTTCTATTGTAAGTGTAGCTCCATGGCAGTACATACTTTTTTCACTGTTGAAGAGAACTCAGTGTGTTTACTTTTTTCTTATTTTAGTATGTCTTGGTAGATCAAGGACCTGTTGTGGAACAAGAACCTAATATTGTTGTTTTTATGTTGGAACAAATGTTTTCTCGCCGACTTTAACATGATTTAGTTTTGCTTGCATGAGACTTAAAAATGATTAGATAGTTATTGTCTCGTCGCTTTTGATTATGTTTGTTCTGGTAACGGTTGAATTTACATGTTCGCACCACTTTGTTGTACTTGAAAAAAAGTTCAGCCCTCGGACTGGAAGAACTACATCCTGGATTTAACGCTGATGCTAATACTCAAAAGCTCATATTTATTATCAATACATAGATCTGGCTTGTCATTTTGAATTATGTAGGTAGGATTGCATAAATGCACACATCAACATCTCTATCAAGAAGGTTCGCTAACTGTTAGTTTCGTGTTTGTCCATTTTTCTTTGGGTCGCAGCACAGTATCGACCGGTTGGTTGTTTTTGTTGCCCATTCTGTAAACTCTTCTTAGCAATAAAGCATTGACAAGTGTGTTCATTGCTCTCCATGTCAAACAAAATATCATCATCTGGTTCTTTAATCTGCTTTTAATCCTTATCGGTCTACTACAATGGAACCGATTCCTCACCCAATCTGAACTGTATGTCCAACAACTCCTTGGTTGTTTACAGCTTCCGTGTTTAGATATTTCAATGCATACTTTCTAAAAGTTGTTTTATCGCTCGGATCAAATTTACTTATACTGTGCTCAACTTTAGCTCATGAACTGCATGGCAAAAGCTAATTCTGATTGGTCTTGTGCCACTTTTTGTTTTATGGATTTCTACGCAACTGAAGGCATGCTTCTAAATTATGAGAGTATGTAGATAGCATGTATGATTTTTCATTGTTTTGCACAGATAGAGATGCATCAGACGAGCACAGATAGAGATGCATCAGACGATCCTTTTCGCTTGACATCGATGGGTATTCCAGAGTCCTTTCTTACAAAGGGCAGGAGCTGTGCCATTAGAAAGGGCAAAGATTTCATTGCAAGGGGGTGGTCTCTACGATATGTACACAAAAGATGAAATTTCCTTTTCTATAAAACCAAATTATATCGTGTAATTGACCACTATTTCTAAGTGCTTCTCCTATACACAATGTTCATCATGTATTAAGTACCCCCTTCGTCCCACAATTAAGACAATTTTGCAAGTTAACATAGCTTGCAAAAACGTCTTATATTATGGGACGGAGGGAGTACATGTTATTGTGTCACGTACGTTTACCTCTCCTTTTAAATGCAATTTTACAACTATTCAGACCTAATCTAATTTTGTTAGGTCTGTGCATGTGTCTACTGAAATTTGGTGAATCCCCAAAGAATAACCAAACCTTCATTCATATCTCATCATATGCCATCTTAAATGCAAAGCGTAAGCTACTTCAATCCCATGTTTGAAAATGTGATTGATTACAAATTGTACACACTCGGGTATATATTGTTATAGAGAAATCCTTGTTAGTTTTGTTAAAAGGGGTTGCGTTGGTATTTTAAGTAGTTGCTCATACTTAAAGTTATTAACAAATGAAAGTATTTTCAGTGCATTCATGGCTTTAAATGGGCCTCTGCGCCATTTGGCGCAATTAATGCGGCTAAGAAAAACTAAGATTGAATCACAAGCATTCGAATAACTGCATGGTTTATTTGCATACCTACACATCCCTAAATAGAGAGAATTACAACATAGGATCTACGATGCCTAAGACACAGGGGAGTAAAAATCCGCAGAGAAAGAGGGGAAAATGCAAGATCCGGGTAAATGAGAACCAAATCCATGCATGCGGAGAAATCCAAAATAGTATGAAAAGAGAAATCTCACCAGTTGAATACGTTTCTCTGAAAACGCTTCTCTTGCCCAAACGAGGAACCGAGGAAGAAAAGGGGATAAACATGCACGATGGATGCAGCCCCTGTCGCTTCATATTCTACTCCGGACGATTTTTCATGCAAATGGAAAATAAAAGTTTGATACAAACACTGCTAAAAAATACATCCTTAATTGGTCTATAGATCTTATACAAATATGTTTTTTTTCAAACTCATATTTCTCAGCGTGCTAACCATATTTTCAACCTTATTTCTCAGCATGATAAACATATTTTCGATATAACATGATTTACCACATGGGCTTTCTACTATCAATATAGAATATGTCCTTGCAAAATGAAATTATTTTCATCGACAACATGGCTTTCGCGGGTCTCTGCGCCATTTGGCGCAACGGGGCAACTAGTATATATATATATAGTTCGATCCCACATCTCATCTCACAAGCCGGCATGATCCCGAAGCTTCTCCAGGTACTCGGTGTACGCGCCGTGCTCCACCCTGCGAGCATACTTTTTTTTGAAGGAGCCAACGGCCTGTCCTCTTGCATGCGCCAGACCACTTTGATACGCGTCATCAAGCTTGTGGTTGCAGAATGGGCATCGATAGCCGTCGTTCTAGGTCCTAATACGCCTATTATGCATTCCCGCATAAAGCTCCCTCTGGATTTGCCTCTTGTACCTCATCTGGAAATCTCCATCCTCGATGTCCACATCGTCAGACAACACCTATACAAATAGTTAAAAAAATGTGGCGTCAAATTAATGGTTACAAATTAATCTCTAGCGAACATTTGGCAGTTGCCAAAAATTGGCATCAAATCAACGATTACATGCCGTGAAGTAGGATTAGGAATTTATGACTATTTATTTATACATATCCAGAGATTATGATTTGATTTTTAAGCACATTCGTCTCTGTACACACCAATCTTGAAGAAAATAATGGCACAAACATATGTAGGTCATTCAAAATCAATTGTCAAGTCCTGGCTAGGAATTATTAGCACGAACACTAACCCTAGTCGGATTACTAGCAGAAATCATTTCCACGGATGAAACAACTAATAACTTATCATTTGTACCATTCAAACAATCAATACACTACATGGATCTAACGAAACTTACTCAGATTTAATGGATTGGTAGAACATAACCATGGGATTTCTATTCCAAAAAAGGGGAGGCAGGAGTAACCAGAGAAACCCTGGGATCTATTTGACACATAAATGGGTATAGATGACTAACCAGTTGTCCGTCGTCATCGGAGTCGTCGCCGGAGTGGTCGTCGGAGTCGTGGCCCGAGTCATCACCAGAGTCGATGTGGAACTCCGCCTCCGGCTGTGGAAGCTCAACGCCTTTTACGACGGCAACCTCTGTCTCCATCTCCACGTCGTGCTCCGGTGCTTTAGCAGCCCCAGCGTCGCCACTCCCTCCGATGGGGCGCTTCAGCGCCATCCTCATACACCGACGGCTTTGATGACTGAGAGCGGCGTTGAGGATGCAAGCAGAGAGAGGGGATTGTGTGTGTAGAGAGGATGGGGGTGCGGCTGCTCGGGCGCACCATTAATATGGAGCAGTGGGAGAGAGGCAGGCCGCGGTCAAACCGCTGGCTCGACTCCCGGTGAGCCTGCGCAACGGACTGCTGGCATGCCTACCGTCATTTCACACAGCTACTCGCATGCCTCCCAATAACACACTGTGCAGCGAGCATGCCTCCATCAATTCACACACCTGCATGCATGCCTCCCGGTCTGCCTGCGCGGCGGACTGCTCGCATGCGTCCCGTCAACTCACGCTTGTTTGCATGGTACACGGGTTGCGTGGTGGCACATATATTGTTTTTCTATTTGGATGATTAATGACGCCGCTTTATTTTTTGCTTAACCGAAGCATGACACGTATCCATTGTTGGTCCAACGCTCACGGTTCGAATAAATTGTCCGTTTGGGATATTGGTTCCCAATTATTAATAATCTCCCGTTTGTAATTAGATAAAGGTTACATCCAAACTGGTCTAAAATTTGACCAAAAAAGTACAATGCAACTTTGTATTGGTGTCCATATGACAACATAATAAGTTTCATGAACTTCAAATAAGTTTTGGATGTTCTAGAATTTAAAAATCAAGATTTTCATTGTTTGAATTTGTTGCACGGGGAGTAAACATGCACCCAGTGAGACACATGTGTTTTTGTAATCCATTTAGGTGCACTGTCACGTGTGCATGTAGCTCAAATTTTATTTTTGCGCATTATACCCGTAGAAAATCAATCAATTAATGTACTAAAACGTCTTAATGATCTCTGGGTTTTTTTTGAAATTAAAACGTCCCTCCTTTGGTAACATATATATGTCCACCGTGGGATAATTAATGTAACATGCACCGTAGTTGCGGTGGATTCACGGTGTGTGTGTGTGTGGGTTTGTGCGTCTGGGGATGGCGAGTGGCTCACAGTACACTAGAAGTTGTGAGCCACCGTGTGGGTTGGCTGTTCTATTAGGCAGGCCAGTGCCACATCAGAGTCGTGAATACGTAATTTAAAACATTACACAACCCTTTCATATGTACATGTTTTGGCCACATGCAGTCGATGGTTGTCCTACACGACACTCAACACTTGCATATGACGCTTTCTGTGGGCCCGCGAGGTCATCGTCTATCACTTTGACGAACATCTGGTGGTGAGGTTAATTTGACCAGTAAGGTATAATCTTTTTTGTTTGTGTTATGGTGGTATATAGTACGCGTGGAAGAGGTGGGAGGGGACTAGCATATATATCTATATATATATATATTCACCAGACGGTCTATTCTGCTAATATTAGCAGAATAACTATTCTGCACACCACTTCGGCACTGCACGCTGAACGCAAGTGCACTGCATCTTCTTGACGACGAGCACTGCAATATAGACTAGTGAACTTCTCGTCGGAAAAAACTGCATGTGTTGTTTTTTAGGTAGTGTTTTCGCCCTAATTTTTTAACCGTTTGTCGGAATGAAGCGTGTAATATACCGTTGAACAGCTATGGATTAGGTGCAACTTCGACATGTTGAACACTTTTCGAGATTCCACACGGTTTAAGAGAAGCTTTGAAATTGGCGCGTCCCATGACGAGTTGCAGCGAGCGTTTTTTCGCGATTTCCTCTAAACCTCTCGTCGGAATGAAGCAAACGATACGCCGTTGGATAGATATCCTCAAGGCGCATCTTTTTCATATATAAATTTTTCTCTAATTCGTTACGGTTTAAGAGCAGTTTCAAATATAATCGCGGAACTCTGTTTTTCAATTTTTTTGAAATTTTCGGTACTGTTTTTGCTCCAGTTTTCTAACCGTTTGTCGGAATGAGACGTATGATATGCTGTTGGAAAGCTACCGACAAGGCGCAACTTTCATATGTTAAAATGGTTTTGAGATTCCTTACGGTTTTTAGTTACTTTTGAAAATCGTGCGGCTGACTTCGAGGGGCAACGGCTGTTTTTTCGAGAAATTTTTATGAACGGCTGGTCGGAATAATTCAAATCATATGCCGTTGGAAAGATATCGACGAGACGCAACTTTTTCATGTAGAACACTCTCTCTAATTCCTTACGGTTTAAGAGCAGTTTCTATTTTACCGAAAAGCGGACACTCTGTTCTTCGCGAGACTAAAATCGTCGTATTTACTGCATCGGACAGAAGAACACATTTCTTCAGACAGAAAACCGCACTGCATCAGATGGACAAGTGCACTGCATGGTTTCTTTTTGTTTAGACGTATTTTTTCTCAGACGAGGAAAGAAGAACGCACTGCTTCAGATGAAATACCGCACTTCATTAGATGGGCAAGTGCACTGCATGGTTTCTTTTTGTTTAGACATATTTTTTCTCGGACGGGGAAAGAAGAACACACTGCTTCAGACGAAATACCGCACTTCATTAGATGGGCAAGTGCACTGCATGGTTTTTCTGTGGGACGTAAATTTTCCCAAACGAGGTGGAGTGCACTGCTTTAGACGAAAAACCACACTGCATCGAGCGAGCAAGCGCACTTCATGATTTCTTTTGTCGGACGTAAAAGATTTCAAGAGTGTGCCATGTTTCGCTGCAATCAAACGAGTCCTTGTAATCTTTATACAAACAAAATACACAAACACAAAAAGCAGTGTTTGCACTGCATGTGCAGATACTCCAAACTGCATTCTCAAGACATGTCTCCCCACAAACTTCATTCAGATTAGCCCTTGCAATTTTTATACATAAACTCCTCAAACACAAAATTCACCATTTTGCACTGCATGCTAACATGCTCCAAACTGCACTGTAATTCACATGAACAGCAACAAAGAAAGTCGTGCAACGGCGACCACCAGGGAGGGTTGAGGACTGCAACAAGAGTCGTCGTGGTCCTCCTAGCGGAAACTGGTGAACTGCAAGCCTGAAAAATAAATCAAACACCACACATCAGATTAGCGAACTGCAGGATGTCGGCAGTGAGGAAGAGATGGCTGATCTCGGATTGGGCATGTTTCCAGTGAATCAATGCAAGAGAAGAGGAGGTAGCTGCGTCGGGACCAAGGAGCAGCACTGGATCGGGAGGTGGTGGAGGAACGGGGAGGCAAGAGTCGCCGGTAACCTCCCCTAGCTCGCCGGATTCGGTGGATGGTGGTCGGTGGAGGGCGGCGAGGCGGATCCGGCAGCTAGCTGATGCAGGGCCCGACATGGACTGCGACGCGCATCCGGCAGCCAGAGGATGAAGGGGAGGAGGGAGAAGTGGCTGCTGTCCAGGACGGCATCGGAATCCGGCGATGCAGCGGTAGTCAGGGGCGTTGGCGGATCCGACCAGAGTAGCAGAGGAGGTGTCCTCGCGGTGCCAGAGAACGGGGGCGGGGGCTGCTAGATCTTGCGGACGAGGTTGGCGGAGGGGAGCGGAGGCTAGCAGGCGCCGGAGAAGGTGGGGAGGGTGGGGCTGCCGGTGGGCGGGGAAGAAGGAAGTGGATCCAGGGGGTGGCGGCGATTCGGGGAGGAAGAGGAGTCGCGGCGGCGTCGGCTGGGAGGAAGTGGAGGCGTGGTGACCCCGGCCGGGAGGAAGAGGAGGCGTGGGGAGGGAGGCGACACGGTGGAGGAGGGAGGCGGCACTGCGGCGCAGGAGTTGGGCAGGCCGGCGGCGCAGGGGGGTGGGGGTTTCCCCGACGGCGCGGGAAGGGAGGTGGAGGTCGTGCGGGAGTGGGAGGTGGTGCTCGACCACAGGATAAGGTGGGAGGGGAGGACTTTTTTTCTGACCCACGCAGTTCGGTCGGGTGTTTAGCATGGTTAGTCTGTAGCTACGGGATGGGCGGAGGTGTTAGCAGAATAAGGTTTGGGTGTGCAGAATAAGGTTCGGGTGTGCAGAATAAGGTCTTAAGGGGTGTTATCATAATAGACCCACCCTATATATATATATATACACACACACACACACACTATACGTGCACGTCCGTGAACAAGTACACCTCACTTAGTGTCGGGACTTTTCGGTTTCCGAGGCACGTGCCACATCAAAATTGTGAAAATGGCTATTCAAACATCACACAACACCTCTTTGCACCACATGCATGCAGGTGGTGGTTATCCTATCTAGGACACTTACTTGTGATGCTTCCATCTGTGGGCCCACAAGGCCATCATTGATGCATAGGTGCATCACTTTGACCTAGCTACATTGGGAGAGGTCAATTAATTCACCATCGATGAGGATTCTTTTTGAGTTGTATTATGGTAGGAGCATATAGTATGCGTCGAATAGGGGGAAGGGGACCATCATATGTAGTACGCTTCATGAACCTCGCTCTGTGTGGGTGCATGGTTTACGATTTTTGAGGCATGTGTGGCACATCAAAGTTGTGCATTTTATGTATTATATTCAACATATGTTTGGGCCACTTGCAAAGTGATGGTGGTTGTCCTCTCACACCCACTTAAGTTATCAGTGATATCGATGCTTTCCATTTGTGGGCCCGCTTGGTCCATCACTATTTTTTGCCTGACAACGAGAGTGGTTAATTTGACTTAATTAGGAGGGGGTTATTTTTTTTGCTTGTAAATATGGTGTATATATATATATATATATATATATATATATATATATATATATCGCATGCATGTGTACGCATGAATCCCTCCCATCGAGTCGAAGTGGCTAGTACAATGACACGTGATGAACCGATCTCGCTCTTTGTGGGGAGAGTGTACGATTTTTGATGCACGCGCCACATCAATGTTGTGAAATGGTATTCAAACATGCATGCACGCATCACATCCATACATATGCATGTAGTGGTTGTCTTCGAATGGTACACTCCCTCGCGTGGTTATCAGTGACAAACCTATATATATATATATATATATATATATATATATATATTCATGGGCCCGCGTGGACATCCATGATCACCTTGACCAACAACAATATAGGTTACCATGGCGGATATTCTTCATTTGGTCCGTGTTATCGTAGTATAGGTCATGGTGAGATTCAGACCTAATTCAAGTTTGATCGCATATACTATGCACTCGCATGCATGCATGAATCCCCGTCATCGGCTTGAAGTGTGGTGTAACATATATACGCATCATCAACCTAACCCTCACTTAGTGTGGGGATTTCTAGTTCAAAATCACGGTGCCACATCAAAGTTGTTCCATTGTGTACTAAAAACACACCTGATTCATACATATGTTTGTAGCACACACATGAAGGTTGTCTTCGGGGACTAGCTAGCTCCTCGCGTGATTATTGGCGAGCTAGCCTATCTGGGGTCACATGGGCGACCATCACTTTGACCAGCAACAAGAGAGAGGTTGTACGACCAAGGTGGATTATTATATTCTTGATCCATTTTACGATCAATCTTGGTGAGATGCCTCTCTGGCCTGCCGACTTAAAAGTGTGTGTGTGTGGGGGGGGTTGCTACTTTGCACTTTGCTAGGTGAAC
>NC_057801.1:613490748-613491510 GCF_018294505.1 Triticum aestivum
GGGGCATGCATTCATAGCTTAGGATTCCCTTCATGCCGACACGAGGGGGGCAAGCAATATCGTGCGCTTTGTGAGATAGGTTCGACATCGAAGTTGCATTTGGTATTTGAAAATCAAACCACCCTTTTCATACAAATAAATTTGGTCCACATGCAAGTGTGTTCGTGTTATGACCCTCTCCCGCATCATTTTTCGCCAAATTTATGAACATTAGACAAGTCGGATGACACAACAGACACGGTTCACTCAAACTAACCATGTGCCATACTGGCGCCCCTGTCACGCACACATCCGCACAGTACATTGGCTCCATGAGGCTGCCCCTCTCAAAAATATATGCCCGCCTCGAGGGTTTTTTTGTTTCATAACACACGGTTGTTATCTCTGGACCGTGTGCGATGTTTCTTCTTCCCAATCCCACTGCATTCCTAGAAAATATCTACCCGCCTCGAGGAGGGTTTTTGTGTTTCATAAGGCTGTTATCTCTGGACCGTGTGCGATGTTTCTTGTTCCCAATCCCGCCTGCCCCTAGAAAATATTTGCTCGCCTCGAGGGTTTTTCTGTTTCATAACACATGATTGTTATCTCCGGACCGTGTGGGATGCACCATCATCAAAATTTTCATTAGCCCCGGCATTTCACTCCCGTGTTTGACTCCCGCGTTGTAAAATTTTTAGTACCCGCGTCATTTCCTCAAACACACCCCCACCCCCTCCACACACACACACACACACACACACACCCAAACCTTCTCGGGTGTGC